>NC_079448.1:40859000-40966500 GCF_903798145.1 Danio aesculapii | reverse complement strand
ACCTTTAAATGGTAACATCTGTGATTATTATTAGTGACATAATTAAACAGCACTATGTTTTTTTTAATGTTGATACTTATAAGAAACATTAGTTAAATACCAATAAAGCTAATCAGAATGTGTAAAATAGAAAACAGTTATAGTATATTGTAATAATATTCCAAAAATGTTACTGTTTACATTAGGGCCGGGCGATTTGGCCTAAAACCAAAATCTTGATTAATTGAACATTTTAACTCGATTACGATTAATGAACGATTGTTTTTATTTATTTATTTTTGCCCTCATAGTTCACTGACAGGTTCTGTATAGTAAATATGCTCATACATTACAAGTGAGAGATTTTGAAGGGTGCATTACTTGATTTTAAAATAATTGAAGGAAACACATCAGCGTTGAACAACTAAAATTAAAACACCCATTGCCTACAACCAACAGTCACATTTTTCTTATAAAAAAGTGAAAATAAATAACTTTTGTTTTGAAATCAAAATGTATTATTTTCAATGTTTTTCATATTAAAAATAGAAAATTAGCAGTATCTCTTCTAAATAAAATAACTTGCATATCCTGTAAATAATATTTTAAACACTGCATTTCTTGCATCTTCTGTAAATATTTTAATGTAAGTAATAATTTGAATGTAATGGAAAATATGCCGCCTCAAGGCATCACAGGCAGCGCTTCCATTCATTGTCCAAAGTAAGGCTCAAGAATGGGTCCATCGCCGTACATGACTTAGTTAGCAATTGATGCTTTCTTCAAACTTTTAAATGGGAGCATATCTGTGATTATAAGTAGCCCATTGACTGGATGATTCAGTACATATTTAATAATTTTGGTACAAACCTTAATGTATCCTGACAAACTATATATCATGTATTATTTTCAAGTCTAAACTTAAAAAGTAATGTGACGGTTAAAGGGATAGTTCACCCAAAAATGACAATTGGATCGATATTTGCTTCCCCTCAAGTGGTTTCAAACTAGGCCTGGGTGATTAATCGAAAAGCAATCGAAATCGACATTTATAATCTATAATCGATCCAATTTTTCCAGGTCGATTTTTTTCAGTTACTTTCCCTACCTTGTGTGGAGTCATGTGACTCAGCTCTGTCAAGGCTGAATTATACTTATTATATTATTATGATATTATACTTTTGCACGAGTACAGTCCGGTGCAGCTTTCACATACCTGTGCACCTCTCAAAAAAATTTACTTACACGTCACAATGGCGCATAGTGCAAGCTTTGTAATAGTTGATTTGGTAGCAGCGAAGACGGCGGACAGCGCAAAGAGCCGTGTTTTAGGCAATGCGTGTTTTAATATCAGTTGTTCAACGCTGATGTTCAATAAATAATCATAGATAGTAGATAGTGTGTGTTTCCTTCAATTATTTTAAAATCAAGTCATGTGAGCATATTTACTCTGCAAAACTTGTCAGTGATCTATGAGGGCAAAAACATCGAATAAATAAATAAAATAGTATTATTCATTAATTGTAATCGAGTTAAAATGTTCAATTAATCGAGATTTGGATTTTAGGTCAAATCGGCCAGCTCTACTTCAAACCATTATTCATTTATTTATTCATTTTCCTTCGGCTTAGTCTCTATTTCAAAGGTCGCCACATCGGAATGAACCGCCAACTATTCCAGCGTATGTTTTTACGCAGCTGATGCCTTTCCAGCCACAACCCAGTACTGAGAAACATCCAAACACACACACTCATACACTACAGTCAATTTAGTTCGCTCATTATGCACCTATAGCGCATGTCTTTGGACTGTGGGGGAAACTGAAGCACCGGGAGGAAACCCACGCTAACATAGAACATGCAAACTCCACACAGAAACACCAACAATACTCCGACCAGCGACCTTCTTGCTGTGAGGCGACAGTGCTAACCACTGAGCTACCGTGCTGCTCCGGGGTTTAATTTGTTGGCAAAAATAATTGTATCTTATTTCCATTCAAGTTTTTATCAACAATATATCATTTATTTTGCTGCAAACCTCTAGGAAACTCTGTCACCAAAACCTGGTACAGCTCTATGGTGTGTGCACGAAACAAAGGCCCATCTACATAGTCACAGAATATCTTGCAAATGGATGCCTGCTGAATTACCTGCAGGAGGTACTCTCAAACCCCACGGGTATTGAGCTTCTTGAGATGTGCAAAGATGTCAGCGAGGGCATGGCCTACTTAGAGGGCAATCAGTTCATCCATAGAGACCTGGTTTGTATACTTACTGCCAATCGAAAGAGATGTTGTACCATCAACATTTCTAAAATCCTTTGTTTTTTGTTTTTGTCCTGCCAGGCTGCAAGGAACTGTTTAGTGGACTCAAATGGAACCATTAAAGTGACTGATTTTGGATTGTCAAGGTAATTGGATGAAAAGTATTTAAAGAGGCCATATGATCATATGATATGATTTGGCATGTTCCTTTTCCTTAATATGTAATAAATCTGTGCGTGTATGAATGCGTGTGTATAAAAACATCTGCAAAATTACAAATCTCATACACTTATGACAATAACAGGTTGTTCATTATTGCCATTGATGGTTCCATGAGGAACCTTTTCATTCCATTTATGGTTCTTCAATTTGGTCTGCTTGAAATCAAAATGTACACTATTTATTTTGCTAGCTCACATTGTTTTTTGGTGTATAAATAATCCATGCAAGTTGAATTCTTTTTTTTTGGTTTTGGTAATCAATCAAATCAAATCTATTAATCAAAAACTGCCGTTTGGATCTTATTTGTGTTGACGTCAACTTGATGACTTACAGAGCAACTGCATAGTAATATTCTTACCCCCGCCCCTCTTGATGTTAGTTTTCAAAGTAGTCATGTGATGGATGTTTTCACACTGAATGACTGTCTGGGACAGCGTTTTGTCAGTGGTGTGTTAACACTGCAAGATGGATCGGTTTCACACTGCATGACGTTAAAATAGGAAGAATCGCAGACAACTTTGTCTAAACTGCGTTTCACAAGCAAACACACACGAGAAGGGACATGGAAACAAAGCGAGGTAGCGTAGTATATCTTTTGTTATTAATTACATAATGAGAAAGAAGCCTTTAGTGGGGTAGAAAATGTACTTATTTTGCTCACATGACTTTGAAGGGAACTAAAGTTAGCAATTTCTCTCAAACCTTTTTCTTTTTTGACCCGGTTGAGGTTGCCTGGTTGCTCAGATGACACGTCAGACAGACACAGGTGTTCCTGCCAAATTTCCACTAGTTTTTCCTCCATTTCTTGGATCTAAATAAATTGAAAATGAGCGCTTTAAACCTCCCGCTGGCCTGCAGGTATCCACCAATGACTGTGAAAGGTATCCAGGCTAGTGGAGGCTGCTCTCTTATTGGCTGTAGGTAATCGCAGATGTTATTTTCAATCAGAACACATTTCACACTGCATGATTTGAATCGCCGACAGCTCCAGATATTTAGCATTTCAGGTGTCAGCGACTCATCTGCAATTCTCTCAGATCACGTCTTTAATAATTCATACTGTGTGAGTGTTACTCACGTGAATGAGCACTGCCTGTGATTTCAGGCATTTGTCAGCAATTTCGCAAAACCTGTAGCTGAGTCAAAATCGGGGCTAAAATCATGCAGTCTGAAGCATAATAGAGAACATGATCCAGACCTGATTAAAACTATATATTTGCTTAATGTAAAGAGATACCCAAATAAAAAAAGCAAGAGACGGTGTGTTTCAAGAGATTTACAAAAAAGGTTTTGTCAGAATCTCTTTTCCTTGGAAAAGAAAACTAGCAATCTAGGTAAGGAGTGCTGCATTTCTGACACATAGTTTAGGTGTTTGGTCAATCAGTTGACCAAACTGGGCTTTTCACAAGGATTTTTGTAGAAACCAGAACCCAATCTGACAGAATTTTAGACTAAGAATAGATTTGTTAGAATAAAGTACAACATGTGATTAAAATTTTTTTTAAAAAAACATGAAAGCATGTTAACCTTTTCTAGTTCACCCACTTGTGAAAATTATGACCTTATAAAATATCAACATATGGCCTTTTTTAGCTTAATTACTTACATATATATAGTTGAAGTCAGACCTTCTGATTTATTAACCCACCTGTATATTTTCCCTCAATTTTAATATTATTAATATTACTAGGGTTAATAATATTAACCTTAAAATTGATTTAAAAAATCAAAAACTGCTTTTTATTCTAGCCGAAATAAACCAAATAAGACTTTCTCCAGAAGAAAAAAATGTTATAGGAAATACTGTGAAAAATCCCTTGCTCTGTTAAACATCAATTGGGAAATATTTGAAAAAGAAAAAAACTAAATCACAGGAGGGCAGATATAACTTTGACTTCAGCTGATTATTACTACTAACCGTTGCTGTCCTTGCAGATATGTTCTGGATGATGAATACACCAGCTCTGCTGGTTCAAAGTTCCCAGTGCGCTGGTCACCTCCTGAAGTCCTCCTTTACTGCAAGTTCAGCAGCAAGTCAGACATCTGGGCATTTGGTGTGTCACAGCTACATTTCCAGCATAGATTATCTTCAGTCAATACAACAGTGCTAACTTATGTTTATCTCTCTGACAGGCGTTTTGATGTGGGAGATTTACACTCAGGGCAGAATGCCGTACGATCGGTGGAACAACACAGAGATTGTGGAGAAGGTTTCTACAGGTTATCGGCTTTATCGTCCACAAATGGCCAATGACAAAGTCTATGCTATTATGGACAGCTGTTGGCATGAGGTATAGATGGCTGTGTATACTACACATTTTTTGAATCTAATATCTTATCTGATCATTTAAATGTGATTTGACAAACTAAAGAGTTTGCCCTTTTTTGCAGAGACCCGATGAGAGGCCCACATTCCTGGATCTTGTTGCGGTCATCAAGGATTTGCTTTTCAATATGCAATAGATATAACTACTGTGCATCTGTAGACATAAAGGATACAGTCCACCTAATGCAATCAAGAATCATGATGAAAGCTGTCTTGAATAACCTTCTCAATTCATTTCTTTTACCTGAGGAACCCAATAATGTGAATGATAAGTTACATACTTTTTCGTATATTAGTTAAGGTTGAAACATTTTCTAAAACAGGAGATTGAAATGTAATTTCTCATTAGATATTTCCCCTCCCCCCTCCTCTTCCTTCTGCATCTTCCTTAAAGCTCTGCTGTATTTATAAAAATCCTTTCAGTTTCATCTAAAAATAAAATTTACTTTTTAACATTATTACAATTATTATAACAAGCAAAAATAACAGTGAAAACTGTACGCATGCGTATGCATAATGCCTGTGTGTTGATTTTTGTTGATTTGGCTGTGTATTGATATATGAAGTTAAACTTTAGTACAATGTAAAACAAAGTGTGATCTAGAATAAATCTAGCTGTGTAAATATATCTGTGTATATTTTATTAAAAACACATTCTCTCCTGTGAATGAAATCTGATGGATATTTAATTAAAGACTACACTTTATCTTTTTCATTCAGCGGTGTACTGAATAAAATAAGAGCAGTTTCCAGTATTTGTGTGGCTTTTTATCAAATTACTTACTTTATTCCTATTAAAACTGCATTATGACAGCAAACACACGTTTAAGATTCTTTTACACTCCAGCATAACTTGCTAAACATTATCCTACAATATATAAAAAGTAAATAACTGTAAAATGGTCTCAAAAATAATTCATATTTATTCATGTGACACATTTATTTTATATCAACTGACTATTGTAACATATCAATTTACATTCATTCATTTTTTTTTTACTTATTAATCGGGTCACCCCAGCGAAATGAACCACCAACTTATCAGGCATGTGTTTTGCACAGCGGATGGCCTTCCAGCCATAACCCAGCACTGGGAAACACCCATACACTCTTGCATTCACACCAACACATACATTACAGTCAATTTATCTTATTCAATTCACCTATAGCACATGTCTTTGGACTGTGAGGGAAACCTGAGGACAACATGCAAACTCCACACAGAAATACCAACTGGCCCAGCCAGGACTCAAATCAGCGACCTTCTTGCTGTGAGGAGACAGTGCTAACCACTGAGCCACCGTGCCGCCCTATTCAACAGCAATTATGTGAAACAATCCAAACATTTATACATCATGACCTTGGCCTCTTCAATGAAGTCGTTCTCCGACATTGAACCCTTTGACCATTGTAATGGCCACGTCATGACGGCCTTGCCATTTCCCATACTTTACCACACCGAACTGTCCAAGTTCTCTGATAAATGTAAGCTGACGTGGATTGATCTCCCAAGACCCTGAAATGACGACAGGAGGAAAAAAGCAACCATTACCACACACATTTTCAGTGAGAAATATTAACAGTCAAGTAAAGTAATGCATTTTGTAAACATATGCAATACATGCACTTCTTGGGGATTTAACCAATCCCAGCAGCCAGCGGATGTCACGCAGACGTAAAATTGACGTTGAACTCCAAAATCAGACTAACTTTGGATTTTGGTTGTATATGAAAATGGTGTTAATGTTAGAACCTAACGTCAGTTTGAGATCAGACTTTAATGTCAAGATACACAACACAAAATCAACCAAAGGTCAATGGCTATGACGATCATGCCGCCCCTAGCAAGATGCCGCCCATGCGATTGCGCATGCCTAAATCCGCCACTGTGTGTGTTTTGACTGCTTCCTTACACATATAGTTTAGCTTACGTTTAAACTCAAGCAAGTAGCAGAGGGGTTTCACCAAAGAAAATGTAAATAACTGTAAAATAGTCTAAAATGTCTATCCATGTTACACAACTGCCTTTTATATCAATTAACTATTGTTTAAAATACAAATAGCAATTTTAAAATGTATAAAATCATAAAAACAGTGGATATTAACC
This sequence comes from Danio aesculapii, assembly GCF_903798145.1. Taxonomy (NCBI): domain Eukaryota; kingdom Metazoa; phylum Chordata; class Actinopteri; order Cypriniformes; family Danionidae; genus Danio; species Danio aesculapii. The sequence goes on along the minus strand of NC_079448.1, from coordinate 40,959,603 downwards.
TTTATTGTACATACTTAAGACCGCTTGCTTCCACATATAGTTTAGGTTATGTTTAAACTCAAGAAAGTAGCACAAGGGTTTCACGAACAAACTAGAAAATTCCCCACCCACCCTTAAACGCGCTGTAAAGTGCACTGAGAGGGTTTGACAGCTGAGAGGTTAAACACCAATATCTGGCAACATCCTTTACATTCACTTCTTCCAGGAAGTTTATTCACACAAGACTTAAAACGCCACCGATGGACGATACGAATGCAAGGTTTGTTGATTTAAGAATACAGTAACATGTATTTCTTTTAAAGGTTTTAATGGTACAGCTTTGAATGTGAATGTAAATAAGCGACATAACGTAAAGCAGCAATGCCAGCTAATACACGGATTAGTTCGCAAACAATCTGCCTTAAAAACGGTCCCAGTTATAAATGTTAGTGATTAAAGCATTTACTGTAGTTATTAAAGTTTAATGATGATGGACAAGATTGTTTTGAAGAACTGGCGACGAGAAAAGCAGCAGTGAGTCACATGATTTGCTTGCTTTTTATGCTGTCAGTGTTTTAAATCGTGATATGTTCCCTACATAGACAGTACTGAGACGCGTTCTAGAGTTTCATATGATGGTCAAAATGCTATCTAGGTAGGCGGCTCGCTAGGTTTTTAGACAGACCCATCGACATAACTTTAATATCTTACGGCATTTTATTATTTTAACTGCATTTAGATGGATGTTGCAAACCGCTCGGACTTTTACATTGGTCTGGCACTTGCTGTAAGCTCCACTATCTTCATCGGTGGCAGTTTTATATTGAAAAAGAAGGGGCTCCTACGTCTGGCAACAAAGGGTTCCACTAGAGCAGGTGGGTTAATAAAATGCATGTTTTCCCTACATATGACAATACTCATTGTATATTTGAAATGCATTGATTTTTGTTTTGTTGTTGTCTTGTCTTCATTTTCAGGTCAAGGAGGATATGCATACTTGAAAGAATGGTTGTGGTGGGCAGGACTAATATCAAGTATGATATAATTTTTCTATGTTTTTATTAATCATTAGTGGAGCTGAATTATAATGTTTTAACAGAATATGTTTTTATTCAGACGTTGCATGTGTCCATGATTGGGGATTTTAATAATGTGATATTGGTATCTATTCATTAACGTATTATTATGGACGCCACAGTAACTTTTGTTTGTGTGTGTGTGTGTGTGCTCATTTCATTTTCAGTGGGAATAGGCGAGGCTGCAAATTTTGCAGCATATGCATTTGCACCTGCCACATTAGTAACGCCACTGGGAGCACTGAGTGTATTGGTCAGGTAAGTATCTTGACAGGGATATTGCCAAATATTCAATATTTAGTGCTTTCATTCGTTCATTTTTCTTTAGCTTAGTCCCTTTATTTATAAGGGGTTGCTACAGTGGAATGAACCACCAACTTATCCAGCGTATGTTTTTACATAGCGGATGCTCTTCCAGTCCCAACCCAGCATTGGGAACCACCCAAACACTCTCACATACACACACATACACTACGGTCAATTTAGTTTACCCAATTCACCTATAGCGCATGTCTTTGGACTGTAGGTGAAACCGGAGCACCCAGAGGAAACCCACGCGAACACGAGTAGAACATGCAAACTCCACACAGAAACACCAACTGACCCAGAGCGTACTCGAACCAGCGACCTTCTTGCTGTGAGGCGACAGTGCTAACCACTGAGCCATCATGCCAACAACTTAATATATATGTTTTACTGTTTAATTTATTTTTGTGTTAGAAAAGCTGAATCTTTTGTGTCACACAATTCTTCACAAATCTTTGTAATATATCACAACAGTTGGTTTTCATATGTTAAAACCTCCAGAGGGAACTATTTAAAATAACTGTTCAGTCTTTAAAGAAAGATAAGCTATGAATTAAAAAATCTCTACGTAAAAATACTGTTTGGTTATTTTTGTTGGATTCTTCATTGAGTAGAAAGCAAAAACTGTATTCATTGTCAATTAAAATATTTTGCCAAATTCTGCCAATCAATTTAATGCATGATTTCAGGTTAAATGCATTAACAATCATTTTATAATCCTTGTATAATCTCAACCAACATTTCATTTATAATTTTTTTATTTTTTATTTTTTTGTCAGTGCTGTGCTCTCATCATATTTCCTGAGTGAACGATTGAATATCCATGGCAAGATTGGCTGTTTGCTGTGCATCTTCGGCTCCACAGTTATGGTGCTCCATGCTCCACAAGAGGAAGAGGTTGCTTCTTTGACTGCAATGGCAGAGAAACTCAAAGATCCAGGTAATGTTCAATTGAATTTAACCCTTTATATCTGGAAGCCGATAAACAATATATATATAGGCAGAAAAATACATCTTAAAGGAATTGTCCACTCTGATATTACATTTTAAACTTGATGTGTAATGTGGCTGTGTGAACATAAACAACATCTCTGAATTGAATATGCTCAAAGTTCAATGCAAAGGGAGACATTAGCTTTTACAGAGTTAGCTTAGCAAAGCCTACAGCGAACGTAGTTTGGGGACTACAAAAAAATACATCAGGGTAAATGAGATCACAAACCCTTCAGGGCATTTACCATGCATGTACATCCTGCACAGTAAAGGGGTGTGGCCAGAGGTGCTGTAATATTATATCTGGAAAGCAAAAATTTTGTCCAAATGCTGCTATTTCTACAGAGCTTCTTCTGTTTCTGTATTTGGGCTTCCAAAGGACACGACACAAAGAGAGAAGTGCTTAAAATTTAATTATGCTCCAGAGAATTATAAAAATATATAGCTAGCATTTGACAAAGGACAGCTTCTAGAATCTCTCCCAGTTCAGTGATGGATTCGGCTAAAAACTCCTCAAAGTAGGAGCAGCTTCAACCGATGAAGCAATAGATGAAGCTGTGGATTGTGAGCCACAACCTGCAAGTATTTTTATTTGTTAAAATCGATCTATGACATGCACAGTGTCTAGCATTAACGGTGTGTTGTAGGAAGGATATAAACAACGGAAAATGCTGTTTGGCACCGCTAGCAATTTAGCTACAAGTTCATATTTATCCGTCAAATCCCTGTAAACAGCCACAATCTTCACCAGCGCTGCAGTGTCTCTCCATGCAGCCACTTTCCCTGCGTTATACATCTCAAATAACAAATTGGCAAAAGATATGTGAACATTTTCTATTACTTACACATCTTTAGAACCCGAATATATGTGAAAGACACTTGTCAGATTTTATTTTAGAGAGCAAACGTGAGGTTCAGCTGTGTCCTCTTTATTTTCTGTCTGATTAAGGCTCAAACTGATACGGCTAACAGTTACACTGACTGACAGTATTTTCTATTTTCAATGAAAAGTAGCTAAAGCCTGCCCGAAAAGTAGCTAAATGTTGTCAGATGACGTCACGCACTAATTTGCATGTCAGTGATGTCATCATGTAGTATCTGACAAAATAAGCCCTTCATGTTTCTACTCTCTGAGGCGCCGTGTATTATATTATATTAAACATTACATCCAGATGCACAATAAATAGGTTCCTATTAACATATTACTTTGCGTGATGACGTCATTGCATAATCGAAACTCAAAGCTACATCTTTCCCTGCTGAAAAAATCCAGCTTAAACCAGCCTAGGCTGGTTGGCTGGTTTTAGCTGGTTGACCAGCCTCGTTTTAGAGGGTTTTTTTCCATTTTGAGGCTGGTTTCCAGTCATTTCCAGCCAGGTCTTAGCTGGTCAGGCTGGAAAATGACCAGCTAAATTTAGCTAAAACCAGCTTGACCAGCCTGGTTTAAGCTGGACAAAGCTGGTTTTGGGTGCGCTCCCAGCTTGTCTAGGCTGGTCAAGCCTGGTCTTAGCTGGTCATTTTTCAGCCTGACCAGCCAATACCAGGCTGGAAACCAGCCTGGAAATGGCCAAAACCCCTCTAAAACCAGGCTAGTCGACCAGCTAAAACCAGCCAACCAGCCTAGGCTGGTTTAAGCTGTTTTTTTTCTGTAGGGTTATGTAGTATACAAAATAATTAATGTTTTCTCAAATTGGCTGGCTATCTCAGCAAAAACATTATTTGAAATATGTCCATTTAAATTTGTATGAAATATATAGTTGACTATTTGTAAAAGTAATACAAACACTTTTTGATAAGATTTTTTTATTTTTAAATATAACACTGATAATGAACAGTTACATTCTTTTAAACAATCACAGCTTGTGTACTTGTGCTTTTTAACGTGTTAAATTAACACATTTGTAAAAGCGACAACAACTATAGCACTATTGAAATTTATTGCTACCTAAATTACCAACAATTATACATGTTAACATATATTAGTAAATTAACAGTTATGAAAAACAATCAGAGCTAGCAATTTACTCTACTGAGTGATGCCTGCAGCCACTGCTCTTTTGAGTCACTTTTTAAAAACTGCTAAAAGTAACCAAACGAATGTTGAAAATTGCTATGTTTGTTGCTAGGTGCTTTTTGGAAAAAAAGTTTCTAGGGTAGTATGAAAAGTTGCTAAGTTAGCAACACTGTACACAATGGCAAAGTGCTAGTAGAGCAGAAGCGTGGCACTTCCTGGTGACGTGTGCCGATCTGTGAATCACAGCACATTATGTTAGCTGACCAATCAGAGCCTCTTGAGGGCGGGCTTTCAGAGGAACTAGGAAATATGACTGTCATTTCCATGTTAGCCGAGTAGCAGTAAATAATCAAAGTAAGATATGTGAAACAATAACGTGCTTTTTTTTTTACAAATAAAGCATGAACACACGTTGCTTTGGGTCTTATAAACACAACCAAGCCTTAAAAATACACTCTGGACCACCTCTTTAAAAAAATTTTATAAGCCTGATTTAAAACACAAAACCAATACAAGTAAAGCCCTCTTGTTTACAGTGAAATAGTCATTGTGAAACATGTCATGTCATGTGGAAGAAAAAATCTATCATTTATTGGGCAATATTGACTTTTCTTCTGGGACCACTAACATTGAAAATAAGCATTTATCATGCATTACCGATATGGCATTCATCACTACTGTGGCGCTTTTGTAAATTCAATAGACATATTTCTGAGCACTGCATCTCACGTTTTCAAACCCAAAGACGCGTTCACTACAATACATTTCTGTTATTCATTCTAGTCATTTCTTTTTCTCATGACCCTCAGGATTTATTGCATTTGCTGTCTGCATTGTCGTGAGCAGCCTGATCCTGATTATCTTTGTCGCTCCTCGCTATGGTCAGAAGAATGTTCTGGTCTACATCCTCATCTGCTCTGTGATTGGTTCATTATCAGTGTCCTGCGTGAAAGGCCTCGGCATCGGCATCAAAGAGCTGTTTGGTGGAACGGCAGTACTCAAAGATCCACTCTTCTGGGCCCTGCTCATATGCCTCGTGGTCTGCATAAGCATCCAGATCAGCTATCTAAATAAAGCCCTCGACATCTTTAACACCTCTATCGTCTCACCTATTTATTACGTCTTCTTCACCACATCCGTCATGGCCTGTTCAGCCATTTTGTTTAAAGAGTGGCTTCGGATGTCCACCGATGAGGCTGCTGGGACTGTTAGTGGCTTTCTTACCATCATCATTGGTATTTTTCTTCTCCACGCGTTCAAGGATATTAACTTTAGCTTAGATTCTCTTCCTTTGTATCTGCATCACGGACTTCGAGGCCAGGCGTATATCGCTTTGCCCACCGATGAGAGAATTGATGAAAGCAGTCGGACTAAAGAAAGAAGCGCAACGTTTTTTCCTGAGAGTTCAGACAAGAGGAGCAATGGCACATTTATTACCTAGTTAAAAATGCTTGATGCTAGTGACTACTGTATGCAGCTCATTTTGCAAATCATTTACACTGTGAGGGTGCTTTAATTAGGCTTTTGTTGTGTTTTTTGGGGTACTTTTATATGATAAAAATTGACTTAAGATATTAAAAGTGTTGATAATCTATTAGATTAACATATTAGTTAAGGGTTTCATTTCAATTTTTTATAAATTGATTATAAATCAGACATCTTCCCCATAAATAACATTGAGAAAGCCTGGGAGGAGGACCTTGGTAGTCCACTCTCAGATGATATGTGGAATGGCAATCTCCGTCAGGTTCACTCATCATCTATTTGTGCTCGACATTCTCTTCTTCAGTTTAAAATAGTACATAGAGCTCATATATCTAACGTTAAATTAGCTGAAATGTTTCCTGGTATTAGTTCATTGTGAAATAGATGCCAGGCCGCTGAGGGTACATTAATGCACATATTTTAGATTTGCCCTAAATTTGAAAACGTTTGGAGATCAATATTCGATACACTTTCTGTTGTGCTTCAATATAGATTTGCGCAGGAACCACTTGTGGAAATATTTGAAATCATCCCAGAAGACTCATGTTTGACTTTCCCAACGTGTAAGATTCTTGCCTTCTCTTTTTTGTAAGCACGCAGAGCAAATCTGCACAAGTGGAAAGATCCCCTTCCACCCACCTTTATTCAATGGACCAGAGAGATGATGTCTTGTCTTTACCTTGAAAAAATGACAGCCTTTTATTGATTATGTTGACCATGTTAAGTAATGCCCTACTAATATAAATGTTTGTATTTTTTTCTTATGTTTTGCTTTGTTTTTTTGTTGTTATTATTATTATTAACATTGGTATGGGGTATGGTATGGTGTGGTATGGGTCAGTTGGCATTTCTGTGTGGAGTTTGCATGTTCTCTTCGTGTTCACGTGGGTTTCCTCCGTATTCTGTATAGGTGAATTGGGTAAGCTAAATTGTCTGTAGTGTATGTGTGTGAATAAGTGTGTATGGATGTTTCCCAGTACTGGGTTGCAGCTGAAAGGGCATCTGCTGCGAAAAACATATGCTAAATAAGTTAGCGGTTCATTCCGCTGTGGCAACTCCTGATTAATAAAAGGACTAAGCCGAAAATGAATGAATGAATGAATGAACACTGATGTTTCTCCAAATACGTGTAATTTTGGTTTGAAGTAATTGACAGCTATGTTTTATTCTATTCTTGGTAAGGGTTATAGGGTTTGTGAATGGATAAATTTGAAAATGAATAAAAAATATTCTAACAAAAAACGTTTAAGTTTTTAGTTTCATGCAAAAGTTGACTTGTCAAAATCACCAAAATTGACACTTTACAATTTGTAGAAACCCCATATATCTGCACACATACTGTACAGTCCTGTAATCTGATGTTTTAATTTGGTTTGGCCTATTGACCTTATTCTTCATGTACGTTTTCTGCCATTTACTATTCCTAATCATTCTCCTGAATTGGAAGTTCTAAAACACATTGCAGAATAAGCTCTATAGACTGAACACAAATGCGAATGATGTCATCATTTTCAGAAATTTGCATCTTTATAGTTTACATGATGATGATATTTGTTTATTACCAGTAGAAAAGTTTTAGCCCACCAAAATGCTGTAAATAAACGATCAACTGTAAATGATCATGTAAATAAACGGCTTTAACGTATAAAGTTGTCCATCTTTGCTAAATCGTGTAAATGTAACCCTAGTATAAAAGGTACTTGCTTTACATATTTTCCATCTCTAATATTTATACTTTTATCTTGAGATGTTTTAGATTTACATACTGTTGATATTTTCAGAGAAAGTATGAAGTGACAAGTCGTAGCAGCATAGTGTTTGAAAGTTCTGCTGTTCAAAATCTTATTACAGTTTATCATTATTTATTATATGACCATACTGGCTTTGTTTAGAATATGCATAGAATTGAGTTCATACGAAGGTTTTTTATTTGTGTGTTTATCATTTGATGCTCCCTTTGTTCAATAAAATTCAGATCTGGTTTAATATACTTCTGTACTACTCAATCATTCAAAAATTTGAAGCTGATATATTTTTTTATTTACACTTGTAACCCACCGGTCCTGCTGCACCCAGCCCGCGCTGAGCTGGGATTGAACCGGCGATTCTTTGTATGGGAGTCAGTTGCTCTAACAAGGAGGCTAAAGACCATGGCCTCTCGTGTCTTTCACTAGAGCACCTTTAGAGGTCAGAGGAGTGAGGTTTACCTGCACAGCAATTCACTAGCTAGCCTCCGTTACATACATAATTTGTATACCAACACTGCATTAATTTGATTGAAAATACAATAAATAGTAAAGTTGTGAAAAAAACATTACCGTGCTATTGTTTTAATATGTTTTGAAATAGAGTCCTGTGATATTAAAGCTGAATTATCAGCCTCGAGTATCTTCAGAAATCATAAATGCTGAATTTGATGCTCAAGCTAAATGTATTATTGTCAGTGCTGAATACAATTGTCATGCCAACTTTCTAAAGAAAAAAAAAACTCTTGAGTGCTAAGAACACTCATATTTATATTTGGAAAAGGTGAGCAACAATTCAAACTCTGCGGTGGCTTTCAATTATATATATATATATATATATATATATATATATATATATATATATATATATATATATATATATATCGGAAAGCCCCTGCTATGCCCGTGATTATAAATAATGCACTAAAACCTTTGAGAAGTTTTATTAGCATTGAAGGAGCTCATATTAATAACTGCAGGAAGTATTTTGTCTTTATTTTAAGTCTACATTTCAGCACACTGAATAAGCCACATATCTTGATCACGACATTAAACACTGTAGACTTTGTATGTAGCTTGAAGACAATGAAAACAAATCATTCTCTTCAATTCCTTTCTTTAAGATGATGTTTATTTGACTTCACACCAAAGTCTTACACTGGCAAATGTCAATACGGTGATGAAAAACAGCTCTTGTTGTGGAACTGTACGTGCATCCATTTCATATTAGAATATATTTATATCGCCTTCAAAATAATAAAGAGAGCAAAATGAGGCACTTTGTCTTTGAGAACTGAACTGAATCCTGTTGCCTCTCAGTTCTTACACTGGCATGTCAAAGCCTGGATAAATGGCTGATGTAGGTTTCCTCATTGGCTGAAGGCTAGTCTGTCATGGTCTCTGAAAAGGCTCCTCTAGTCCTCTGAGTTTGCTCTAGTCTGTTGAGGATGAATTGGCTTGTGTCGATAAATCGCTCCACACAGTTTACAAAACACACCTCTGTCCTGGAGTCCAGCTTGGGACCAGGTTTATCCATGCACTTCTCCTGCAAAAACAAACACACAGTGAGATCCAAAGATACTCTTGTATGTAATTTGTTCAAACCACACAGAATAGTTTTGGATTTAAGTACACAACTAGATATGATGATAAAGAATTAGATTAATAATATTAATAATGATGTGTAAATGTAAACTTACAACTTGAATTGCAATATTGCATTTTACTGATACATGTGAAATACAATAAAATATTTGATTCACTAAAGTATATTTTCTAAAATACCATCTATTTGTATATGTTAGAAATGGAGATACTGTGTGTACAATAAAAATAGAAATATACTGTGAATCTGTACACTACAAATATAGTCAATAGACTGTGAACCTTTTAGTCAACAATGTTTTTGTTTGATGTCTAAATTGTTTAAAGAGCAGTATAGCTTGATACTAAAATTGTATTAATCACTTATAATCATCTGATGATATATTAAATAACTTAAGGACTGCAATCCAACCCCATAATACTAGTTAACTGTCATTTTAAATCTTACTTTCAACAAGCTTACTTTCAACAAGCCATTCAATTTCACCCACTTATCAGTGAGATTTTTTTAATAATATCAAACAAAACTTCTATTTAAGTCTAAAAAATGATATATATATATATATATATATAAAAACACTCGGTAAATTTGACCACTTTATTAGGTACACTTGTCCAACTGCTTGTTAACGCAAACTTCTAATCAGCCAATCACATGGCAGCAACTCAATGCATTTAGGCATGTAGACATGGTCAAGACGATCTGCTGCAGTTTAAACTGAGCATCAGAATGGGGAAGAAAGGTGATTTAAGTGACTTTGAATGTGGCATGGTTGATGTTTCCAGACGGGCTGGTCTGAGTATTTCAGAAACTTCTGATCTACTGGGATTTTCACATACAATCATTTTTAGGGTTTTTCTGAGAATGGTCCGAAAACGAGAAAATATCCAGCGAGCGGCAGCTCTGTGGGCATAAATGCCTTGTTGATGTCAGCGTTCAGAGGAAAATGGCCAGACTGGTTCGAGCTGATAGAAAGGCAAGAGTAACTCAAACAACCACTTTTTACAACTGAGGTATGCAGAAGAGCATCTCTGAACGCACAACACGTCCAACCTTGAGGCGGATGGGTTACAGCAGCAGAAGACCACACCGGGTGCCATTCTTGTAAGCTAAGAACAGGAAACTGAGGCTACAATTCGCTCACCAAAAATAGACAATAGAAAATTGGAGAAACATTGCCTGGTCTGATGAGTCTCAATTTTTGCTACGACAGTCAGATAGTAGGTTCAGAATGTGGCGTCAAGAACATGAAAGCAATGATCCATCCTACCTTGTATCAATGGTTCAGGCTGGTGGTGGTGGTGGTGTAATAGGGTGGGGGATATTTTCTTGGCACACTTTGGGCCCATTAGTACCAATTGAGCATCGTGTCAATGCCACAGCCTACCTGAGTATTGTTGCAGACCATGTCCATCCCTTTATGACCACTGATGGCTACTTCCACCAGGACAACACGCCATGTCATAAAGCTTGAATCATCTCAGATTGGTTTCTTGAACATGACAATGAGTTCATTGTACTCAAATGGCCTCCATGGTAACCAGAGCTCAACCCAATAGAGCACCTTCGGGATGTGGTGGAACGGGAGATTCACGTCATGGATGTGCAGCAACTGCAGAATGCTGTCATGTCAATATGGACCAACATCTCTGAGGAATATTTCAAGTACCTTGTAGAATCTATACCACGAAAGAGTAAAGCAGTTCTGAAGGCAAAAGGGGGTCCAACCTGGTACTAGTAAGATGTACCTAATAAATTGGGCGGTGAGTGTAAATAGTGCAGATGTTGTTTTGAAGTCATACTTTAGTGTGATTTCAGATGGAATATTTATGTACCATGCTAAACACTATAAGGAGCGTATCACACGTTGTCACTCAACAATTATGCGAATATAAAACCAGCTTTACCTCAATTCAAAGTACAACATCGTTTACAGTCAATTAAATAGTGCCAATGTTGTTTTGAAGTCATACTAGCTTGCTATTTCAGACCGAATATTAAAAGTAGCGTGGTAAACAATATAGGAACCATATCATAAGTTGTCACAGTTCAAAAATGAGCGTATATCTGCATAATGAGATTAAATACATGCATAAGAGACTCCCTTACCCAGCAGACTTCTGTCATCTGGTGAACCAGCTGCTGAAACCGCTGCTTCTGAGACTCGATCTCGATGAACTGCTGCAGCTGAGGATCTGTCGCGACGCCTTGAGTATCCATTGGATAGAAGAACAGCAGAGAAAGCGCAGCACAAAATCTCTTAATGCTAATTTCTGACTGCTGTATACACCGAGCCAACGCTATCCTGACCTTCACGTGTCTTGACATACAGGAAACAGTTCAACGGCGCACCAATGGGAACGCGAGAAATCGAGCGGAAGCGGATAGGACTTGCTGTTGCAGGCGGAAGTTGTACTTTTGCTGTCAGAGGGCAGGACAAGAATCACAGGAGCTGAGACGCTGGTGAGTAGAAAAATCTGTATCTGTCTTTTATTCTGACTTTGGTGAGGTAAATATGACGATGATGTTTTTATTTAGCAATTTAATGTACGTCTGAATGTATTAATTGTATATGTAAACAAAGACAGTGGGATAGAGATGAATGTCAAGCAAGGTCTTCGAGAAAGCTGTTAGCCTAGCCGCTACATGCTCCATGTAAATGTGGCTAAAACGTTTGAGTTGTTTACATTCGCTGTCTATTAATGGTAAGAATTTTAACTGCGCTTCCTAAGTTATCATATATGGTTTGCTAGATGATGTACACGTTATGTTTGATTCGTTTATTGGCTTTATGTATAATTTAATTCACATTCAAACCCATTATACACTGATAAATAAGTTTATAAAGGGATTTGAATGTGAATTAAAGTATCATGACTCAAACTCTTTTCACTCTAAACCAAAATGTAAAGATATTTGCAACACTTGTACTATTCTTACAGCGAGTGGTTCTCAAACATGATTAAAAGTAATATGACACATTAGACCTCAATAATTAGTAAAAGACATTATTTTATTTATGTATATTTATTATTTATAGATGGAGTTAAATATTACTAGTATAAAATGTTCATTATTTTTAAGAAAATTTATTATTAACTTAAAATCAATAGACATTATACACAGTGTTGGGTAAAAGTAAAAAGTAATAAAACACATTTAGACTTAAATAATTAGTAAAAGCCATTATTTTATTTATTTATATTCATTAGTTAAACATTGAGTGAAATATTACTAGTAGTGAAATTTAAAATGTTCATTATTTGTAATAAGCTTTGTTATTAACTTTAATTGAAACAAGTATATATACAGTTAAAGTCAGAATTATTAGCCCCCCTTTGATTTTTTTTCCTTTTTTAAATAATTCCCAAATTATGTTTACCAGAGAAAGGACATTTTCACAGTATGTCTGATAATAATTTTTCTTCTGGAGAAGGTCTTTGTTTTATTTCAGTCAGAATAAGAGCAGTTTTTAATAAAAAAAAAAAAAAAAAAAATTTTAAGGTCAAAATTATTAGCCCCTTTAAGATAACTTTTTTATATAGTCTACAGCAGTGTTTCCCAGCCCTGTTCCTGAAGGCACACCAACAGTCCACATTTTCAACCTCTCCCTAATCAAACACACCTGAATCAACTCATCAGAAGATTAGAAGAGACTCCAAAACCTGAAATTAATGGGTCAGATAAGAGAGACATTCAAAATATGTACTGTTGGTGTGCCTCCAGGAACAGGGTTGGGAAACACTGGTCTACAGAACAAAACATCGTTATGCTATAATCTGCCTAATTACCATAACCTGCCTAGTTAACCTATTTAACCTATAATATAACCTATATAATAATTCTGACTTCAACTATATATATATATATATATATATATATATATATATATATATATATATATATATATATATATATATATATATATATATATATATATATCAAAACGTGTGTGTGTGTGTATATACATCCTGAGGGGGTGGAGCTAAGATGTGAGGAAAGGAAATGAGGATGGACAAATAGGAATTGAGAAGCACACTTTATCATAGAAACATATCCTTACTCCAGAAACTAAGTATTTGTTTTAAACCCTACTGACTCAAACCTTGTTTCCTTTAGATCAGCTGTCTTGCCACCATGGGTCTTCACTTTGGGAATTTGTCAAAGGTGAGGCATGTGATCACCTACAGTATTTCCCCATTTGAACAGAAGGCTTTTGCAAACTATTTTTCCAAGGGAGTCCCAAATTTGTGGAGGCGATTTAGGTCATCCGTATTCAAAATTGCACCACGTAAGTCATTTTAATCCAAAATCCTTTTGAAATGTCTATGCTATTGTAGGTATAGATTGAAGGCTGTAAACTTCTCTACAAACCTCCATGTGTATTTCAGCCCTGGCTCTGACGTACCTGACCTACACGTGGGGCAATCATGTTCATGAAGAGTGCAAAAAGAAGAACCCCGCTGACTTTGAGAGTGACGAGTAAAATCGCTCCCTTGAAGACGTGTCCTTATGTAATTTGTTTATGTACAATTCTTAAATAAAATATTGATGTGAAAAATAACTTGTTGCTGTTTTATTGGATTGCCCGGAAATGATGCATCTTTGACATTTATCGCATCATTTTGTAGTGGTCATCATGAATATCTGGATGACTGGTGTCTGCTAGCAAGTATGACTCTTACTAGATGACATTGACATTGTGTGTTATGTAAAGTCTTATGAAGTAGTTATGTGTTAAGAGTTTTCTGTGTGTGTTTTGGCATACTAATGTATTTTTGTAGATAAATGCAATTTAGGTGAACACTAGAAAACTGACAGATATTTTCTGACAGATATTTTTCCATTATTATAATTTCATAAAGCATGAATTATGAGCGTCAACTGTCAGCTTCAGTAAACTTGTTTTCTGACAGATATTATTCATTTATCATTTATCAATGTTATCATTTTCAAAATAGAATTTAGAATTTGATATTTTACCTACCTTTTCTTTATGAAAGAAGTCTTTTCTTCTTTTTGAAACCAAATCCTAATTTATTTAATTATAAAAATACTGTAAAGCAATGTTATGAAATACTGTACCAACTTTATTTACAAGTTACATGTTATTGCGTATAATTTTTTATGCCGCTATACCTCCATTGACAGTCTGTCCTATGATCATTCAGAAATCATTCTGATATCAGCGTTTCTGTAGTCTTTCTAAATTAAAGCATGAAGTCTTTGTTGATAAAGTCGTGGCATTGAGTATTGCACACACTGTAGAAATTTAATGTCTTCCCCAGTATTTTGGTTTTCCAAAGCAAAAATAAGCCTAGCCATCAAGATGTAAAGATCACAGTTTCAGGGGGGGTTTCAGAGCTCACTGGCTCAATTGGCTGGCTGGTTCAGAGCTCACTGGCTCATAAACTTTATTTTGATCAATTTCATTTATTTAATTTTGGAAATGCAAATCTTGTTTAATGAACCTATAGACATTTGCACTAGAAAACAATACTAAAATACTGATGAAGAACATTACCTTTTACAATGTGATTCATTTTCTTTTCGGCTTAGTCCCTTTATTAATCCAGGGGCCCACAGTGGAATGAACCGCCAACTTATCCAGCATTTGTTTTATGCAGCGGATGCCCTTCCAGCTGCAACCCACTATGGACAATTTAGCTTACCCAATTCACCTCTACCACATCTTTGGACGTTGTGGAAACCGGAGCACCCAGAGGAAACCCATGCGAATGCAGGGAGAACATGCAAACTCCACACAGAAACGCCCAGCCGAGGCTCGAAACAGTGACCTTCTTGCTGTGAGGCTACAGCACTACCTACTGCGTCGCCTAAAAAGTGATTATGAGGCATATTTCAAAACGTGTTTCAATATTTTTTTGTAAAATAAAAAATAGTGATTTGCATTTTCAGACTTTAAAGTGTTGGTAATGCAACTTATTTTTTACTCCCTATAAATTTACATTTGGCAAAATGTGTTCCCATCCAATTATTCATAATTGACATCAATAAATGATATATATATATATATATATATATATATATATATATATATATATATATATATATATATTTTTTTTTTTTTTTTTTTTTTTTTTTTTTGCTAACCTTTATCAGCCCTAAATAAGACCATTTTGGTCATCAAAGAAGACTATCAAGTTAAAAAGCGTCCTTTTTGTTTAGACATTTTAAATGTGATTAATAGTTCACAAGAATAGCGTTTTAAATGTTACAATGTATTTACATTTACTAATTTTGATGTAAGGGGTCCTCGCTGAAATTAAAGTTTTTTTACAAAAAATCAATATTCTGTCGCTGCTGTTATGCTTTTGAGCACGTGCATGCGCAGTTCAGCTCAGCTCCCCACACACGTTTCTGATATATTCCGTTATAAACAAAACCGAAGATGGGCCTCATAGCTATCGCTATAGTGCTCATATCCTAACACCTCTAAATAATGATACTCCATTTACTTAAATTATGTTAATAATATACAGCAAACGGCTTTCCGCTACAGGTATTAGCTTAACGGCTGCACTCCACGGGTAAGTTAGCGTTTAGTGGCCGCTTTTCGTCCAATTTTACGAGTATTATAATACGATATTATTCACGGGGTACATAAAGCATGCTGTGTCACATTTAAAAGTGAGTTCAAAGTAAGTTCAACCCCCGGGATATAGAGAAACGTGATTGTCAGTGAAGGACAGTAATAAGCATGGCTAACTATAACTATTGTCCAAACTTGCTTCTGGGATTTACACACCATTGTGTCGATTCACAATGACTAAGCACTGGCTTTCACGTCCCTCCCATCAGTTCAACTAGTTACTGCGTTGGCCGGGGTGTTGCTTCCTGCTCATGGAGATATTAAGCCCATTGGCTCGACTTCGGTCGTCTTTTCTTAGTCTCGGACGCTCGCTGTCATCTTCCCGTAAACTACTCGGTCGCAGCATGGCTTCTGGATCCGTCTCGCGCTTTGATTTTCTGGTGGTAGGTGGAGGATCCGGTGGGCTGGCCGGTGCGCGGAGGGCGGCTGAACTCGGTGCCACCACTGCCGTGATCGAAAGTCACAGACTCGGAGGTACCTGCGTGAGTAAAAACCATCTTGCATTTTGCAATACCTCAGTTTTACCTCAGAGCCATGTCATTGTTTTCTTTTAGACGAGCTGTTTTCTGTCATTGGATTAGTCACATGTACACTTGCTTTGGGAAGCGTCCAGATTCAGCTGTATTTCAGCTTGTTTAGTGGGATGTTTTTGTTGTCCAGCACACATGCATTTTGTTTGGGTGTACAGTTGAAGTTAAAGTTATTAGCCCTGCTGTCAATTTTTCTTTCAAATATTTCCCAAATGGTGTTTACAACAGAGCAAGGAATTTTCACAGTAATTCCTATAATATTCTTTCTTCTGGAGAAAGTCTTGTTTTATTTGGGCTAGAATAAAAGCAGTTTATTATTATTATTATTATTATTTACGATAATGCTTTTATTTTTTTGTAGGATATTTATTTATTTATTTATTATTATTTTTATATGGTATTTTAAGGGGAAAAGAAAGAAGAGAAAATAAAAGTAAATAAAAAATATTTCAAAAAATATATAATTCAAAACAATATTACTATATGGCAGTGTGCACAATTAAGGATAAATAGTAGACTTATAATCAATGCAGAACACCTAGTGAGCACATTAATGGGGAGGCTGTAATCTTCTGTTTTTGTATTATGGACAGTTTGTCACAGATGTCATTCCAAAAATCAGCAATCAAAGGCCATTCTCAAAGACAATGAAAGAACTTACCGATACTAATATTGCATTTTGGACATTGAGGTGAAACAGTGTTATTTATTTTACTATATTTATTTGGGGATATAGGCTCTATGTACAATATTAAATTGCAATCTGTTGGGTAGTCTGATAATATCATCCCACACATTTTCATCCATGTTGCATTTTAAGTTCTTACTCTGTCTTTCAGTTAAATTTTTTATTAAACCATTTTAAGGTCAATATTATTAGGCAATATTTTATTGTCTACAGAACAACCCACTGCCATACAATGATTTGCCTAATTAATTACTCTAACTTGCCTAATTAACCTAGGTAAGCCTTTAAATGTCACGTTAAGCTGAATACAATAGTGTCTTGACAAATATCTAGTAACATATTAATGACTGTCATCATGCCAAAGATAAAATAAGTCAGTTATTAAAATTTATGTTTAAAAATGTGTTGAAATCCGTTAAACAGAGCATGGGGAAAAAAATACACTTGGGTTAATAATTCAGGAGGGCTAATAATTCTGATGTCAACTATATATTACTGACTTGGTCAGTTAATAAACTGTTTTTCTCCTCAGGTCAATGTTGGATGTGTTCCTAAAAAGGTATTGTTTTTGTATTATTTATTGTCCATCAATTATTTATTTATACATTATAGGGCTGTGCGATTTGGGGAAAATATCTAATTGCGATTATTATTATTTTATTTTTTTTGGACAGATATTGCGATTTGATTTACGTTTTAATTCAAGCTTCAAGCTGTTTTTTAATTTAACTCAAGCTTCAGCTCAATAATCTGTAAGCTGTAGCAACAATTCTGCGACAGCTCTTAAAAATGACCTGTTTTTTTTCGTCTGTGACTTTAAAACCAAAATATTCCCATATTACAAATGCTGTTATTCTTTGAAATTAATTCGTTTATTAATGCTTCTGAAGCAGCAGAAGCCATAATCCCACTTGTCAGCACTTTTCTGTTTGTTGGGCGCAGTTCAGTTGCACAATTCTGATTAGGCAGGAGGAAAGTGTGCTCACTTAATTTGCTAATCATAAAGCCCCGGTCAGATCACACGATTTCGGCATGATTTCCGTGATGTAAGGTGTCGTGGGGAGTCGTCAATGACGAATGGACATCATGACACAAGATTCAATCGTTTCTTCTCGTGTAATGTGGCATAGTTCATGACAACCGATACCATGTCTGCAATGCCTCATGACACCATCGCAGAAAGTCTAGCATGTTTAGTCTAGCATGTCTAGCATGTTCTGTTTCTGTAGTACAGCAGACTGGTTTTGAAGATGTTATTCGTTATTTTTGTCACATATATACTTATATATTTATTATTGCAGCTTCTTGCGATTAACTAATCGCAACGCTTCAAATTGCAATTTGATTTCGATTAATCGCACAACCCATACATCAATCAATTATTTATTATTGATTAAGTGTAAAGTAAGCAGATATTTTCAGAAATAAAATATTTAATACATTATGCATGCTTCAAGGTTATGTGGAACACATCCACTCATGCAGAGTATCTCCACGATCATGAAGACTATGGATTTGAGGGAGCAAAAGCACATTTCAGCTGGCAGTAAGTAAGATCATGTTTTTATTGGTGTTTTTATATCTTGTTGAGTTTTTTTGTGGTCTAAGACTGTGGCATTAATAGTTTTTTTATAGTAATGATAATAATTAAATGTATTTTTATTCTACTAGTTTCTGTTTTTCAGTTGACAAAGTGCAGAAGTACTTGAATAAAACAAGTTCAGATACCCTAAATATATATTACTCTAGTAAAAGTATTAAGTGGCCCTGTGTGGTTTGTGCAAAATACAAACATTTGTATTTATATATAGACCAATTTGAGGAATGTAAACAAAAACAATGGTCCCAATGTATTTCCTGTTTTACATTTTTTTATTTGTATAGCTTCCGAGAATCTAAAATGAGCCACATATTGATTAATAATGTCATGATAACTGTTTTGATATTAAGTTATGATTGAATTGCATCTTGTCACAGTTATGAAATAGTTTTATAGCAAGCAGGAAATGTTCATGGGTCAATGATATGACAACATTGAAATGGTCTATACATAATTATTAAATGTATTTTTTTATTTATTTGGCTAATGTTGATTGATACTTGTTAAGGAATATAATATATTAATCAAAACTCCCCAGATTTCCTAGTGTGTGTGGTTAACCACATTTGGTGAGTCTTGGTGTTGCCTTCAGTCACTTTCATTACACATTTGTAACTATTCTTTTGGTACAAATTACTCACCCAAAACAACCCATTCTATTCTTAGTCATTTGTTAATAGGGTCACACTATATTTTGATGGTCCCTTTTTTTGAATTTAAGTTACATTGCATCTACATGCCAACTAATTCTCATTAGATTATAAGTAGACTGTTAGGTTTGGGTTAGTGTAAGTTGGCATGTACTTGCAAAGTTTCTTATAGTCAGTTAAATGTCTGTTGAAGGAACATATCAACAGATATTAAACAGACAGTCTACTAATACTCAAATGGACCATCAAAATAAAGTGTTATCATTAATAGTAATTTTAAACAAGTACTAGTGATAACCTTAAATAATTGAGACTGTAAGTGTATATGATGACAGCTTGGCTTAGAGGATGTTGCTTCTGCAAGATGTGGTAATTCTTTTCAAACCAAGAGACTTTTTACTCTTGTGACACTCGAGGGTGGTTAAGTTCCCACTCGCTCTGATAAATGAATGCTTTCAGTGTTTGTTTTGCTTCTCTTTTTTTGCGGTATGCAATGTCATTATGTAGACACAAAAGTATGAGGTGGAGTAGTTTAACTATCAGGATTTTCAGTGCTGTAACAAGATAAATTAATGGAATAAAGGTCATTCTTTGGTTATGTGTTTTTTCAGAATCATAAAACACAAAAGGGATGCTTACGTGAGTCGCCTGAATCAGATTTACAGGAGCAACCTTGAAAAGGTAGGCTGCTTTAAATTGTGATGTTAAAGGTAGTTTATGGATTAAGCAAGTTTGCACTCATTTCCTCTTATATGTACCATATACATACAGTCCATCCAGAAAGTATTCATAGCGCTTCACTTTTTCCACATTTTTTATGTTACAGCCTTATTCCAGAATGGATTCAATTAATTTATTTCCTCAAAATTCTACACGCAATACCCCATAATGACAATGTGAAAAAATAGTTTTTGGAAATTGTTGCAAATTTATTTAAAATAAAAAAACTGAAAATTCACATGTATTCACAGCTTTTGCTGTGACCCTCTAAATTGAGCTCAGGTACATTCTGTTTCCACTGATCATTCTTGAGATGTTTCAGCAGCATAATTGAATTTCACATGTGGTAAATTCAGTTGATTGTACATAATTATAAAAAGGCATACACCTGTCTATATAAGGTCCCAGGGTTGATGGTGCAAGTCAAAGCACAAACCAAGCATGAAGACAAAGGAATTGTCTATAGACTTCCAAGACAGGATTTTCTCGAGGCACAATGCTGGGGAAGGTTGCAGAAAAATTTCTGCTGCTCTGAAACTTCCAATGAGCACAGTGGCCTCCATCATCCAAAAGTGGAAGATGTTTGGAACCACCAGGACTCTTCCTAGAGCTGGCCGGTGATCTAAGCTGAGTAATCGGGGAGAGGGACCTTAGTCAGGGAGGTGATCAATAACCCGATGGTTACTCGGTCTTCTGTGGAGAGAGGAGAACCTTATAGAAGGACAACCATCTGTGCAGCAATCCACCAATCAGGCCTGTATGGTAGAGTGGCCAGACGGAATCCACTACCCCCTGGAGTTTGCCAAAAGGCATCTAAAGGATTCTCAGACCATAAGAAACTAAATTCTCTGGTCTGATGAGACTAAAATTAAACTCTTTTGAGTGAATGCCAGGGGTTACGTTTGGAGAAAACCAGGCACCGCTCATCACCAGGCTAATACCATCCCTACAGTGAAGCATGGTGGTGGCAGCATCATGCTGTGGGGATATTTTTCAGCAGCAGGAACTGGAAGACTTATCAGGATAGATCAAAAGATGAATGCAGCAATGTACAGAAACATTCTGAATGAAAACCTGCATCAGAGTGTCTTTGACCTCAGACTGGGGCGACGGTTCATCTTCCAGCAGGACAATGACCCAAAGCACACTGCCAAAATATCAATGGAGTGGCTTGACAACAACTCTGTGAATGTCCTTGAGTGGCCCAGCCAGAGCCCAGACCTAAATCCTATTGAACATCTCTGGAGAGATCTGAAAATGGCTGTACATCGTCGCTTCCCATCCAACCTGATAGAACTTGAGAGGTACTGCAAAGAGGAATGGGCAAAAATTCCCAAAGACAGGTGTGCCAAGCTTGTGGCATCATATTCAAAAAGATTTAAGGCTGTAATTGGTGCCAAAGGTGCATTAACAAAGTATTGAGCAAACGCTCAATCAAATGTGATTTTACAGGTTTTTTATTTTTAATAAATTTGCAACAATTTCAAAAAATCTTTTCTCACAATGTTGGGCTATTGTGGGTAGAATTTTGAGGAAATAAATGAATTTAATCCATTTTGGAATAAGGCTGTAACATAAAAAAATGTGGAAAAAGTGAAGCGCTATGAATACTTTCTGGATGCACTGTAGTATAATGGCTAAAATGTCAGAAACCATGTGAAAATGATCCCTAATGCTCTAATCTAATACAATGAGCTACTTTAATAGTTAGATTTTTTAGTTCCTCTTTTGTAAGTCTCTTTGTGTATACAGTGTAGTATAATAAAAAAAAAACAGAGTAGTCAAATGAAAATGCATGATGTGACAGAATTGGTGTGACTGACTTTCAGAATTGAATTTGATGACTAAAAGTTGTTTGTGGTTGCACACAGGGCAAAATTGAGTTTATTCATGGCTATGCAAGGTTCACAGATGACCCTGAACCCACAGTTGAAGTCAATGGAAAGAAATACACAGCAACCCATATCCTAATCTCCACTGGCGGCCATCCGTCCACGGTCAGTGAGGATGATGTGCCAGGTGGGCTTCAATTTCCTTCATTATGGACAATGTACTTCATTTCAGTGCATTCTTATCATGTGCACTTGCCATTTAACTTTTAGATTTTTGTACAGCATCTGCTAAAACATTTTGTTAATTCAATCACCTTTTTAGGATCCAATTTAGGCATCACCAGTGATGGGTTCTTTGAACTTGAGTCTTGCCCTAAGTAAGCCTTTATTTGTGCACCATAAATAACTATGTTCTTAGCATTTCATAAAGTAACCAGTCATTATATCCACCTAGACGTAGTGTTATAGTTGGAGCAGGATACATTGCTGTGGAAATGGCTGGTATCCTTTCCACTCTTGGGTCCAAAACGTCCATCATTATACGACAAGGAGGGGTAAGAGACCTCTTTATTTCACCTGCTTAAATGCTACTGCCATGTGTATCCCAAAGTAAGTGATAACTCTGTTCTTTCTTTCCAAGGTGCTGAGAAACTTTGATGCCTTGATAAGCTCAAATTGCACCAAAGAATTGCAAAATAATGGTATTGACTTACGGAAAAATACTCAGGTAATTAATGTGCGTAAGCTTATAAGTTGTCATCTCATTTTTTAGTCTCGTGTGTAAGTTTGTTTGGCAGATTTCAGTTATAATTTAGTATATCTTAGTGCATCCAAATAGATAACAATTTATTTTGATGTCCTGTTTAGTCTGTCAATTAAACTTTGCCTTTACGTTCCATTAACCATTCATTAGCATATTAGGAGAATATTTGCTTAACAATTATTTTGATGGTCTTCCAAGTACTTCAACTTATTTTTGCTAACCCTAAACATAATCTATTAATATAGCAATAATAATAAGGATTTTTTCACCTGGTATTGGCATTTCATTAAATTTCAGTGATCCTATAACAATTGGTAAGCTGCATTCTAACAATTTGAAATGTGCCAAACCCTTCTTTCTTATTTATTCACTTTTGTAGTTGTGTTCAGTGCAACACATGAGTGTTATTACAATAACAAACCCACATTACACAGCTTAAAGAGACAGTTCACCCCATTTGTTCATCATTTACACGCTCTTCACTTGTTCAAAAAGCTATTTGAGTTTCTTTCTGCTGTTTGAACACAGAAAGCGATATTTAGATCTTTGGGTGAACTATCTTTTTAAGAGTAAGTGGGAAAGCAGGGAATTGAAAAGTATTGAGGTTTGATACTAATCCCTGTGTTTGGTGTAATGCAGAAAATAATGAATAATCTGTTTTACTATGCTTTCTCCTAATATATCCCATAATAATCAAATGTTGGCTCAAAAAAAGAGAATGTGGTCTTTTGTGTCGGTCTGAATGCATTCAACCACATTAGTGTTTACAATAGCAATTCAATTGAATGCGTTTTCATTTGCACGTTTTGTCTGGAGAGTGCGATGAGATCTATCGATCAATAAATCTTTATCCATTTTGAGGGTATCTTTGACCAACTTCCATATCGAGGCTGGAGTACATGCGCTGGATTCTTCGGCTACATTCAGTATTCTAATGTTTGACCTTCTCATTCGTCTTTCCATGTCCAGACATTTCTCTTGTAGGCTTTCCAGTTTGCGCACAGTGTTTTGTAGTTCTGTAACATCATCCGAGCAGTTGGATAACCCTTGTTCCATGTCTGACGTTGTTGTTTTAATTGCCTCAAAATCTGAGCCAAGAGCCGAAGCGTTGCTTGCAATCTCAGTTTTAACTTGTCAAATTTGTGTGCCAATACATTTTACAGTTCTGTTTGAAAGAGCACAGTTATTTTTCGCTTTGATAGATGAGATTAGCTCAGCTTAAATACAAATAATGTCAGTGTGTTTGGCTGACTCGGACATCACGCTAGGTTTGTTAGCATCCACTTGGATGGCAGAAGTTTTCCCAGTGTACTTCTGTTCACATAGTCTGCTCACCACTTGGATTTATAAAGAACAAGCCATCTTACATAGTGTATTTAAGTTTTAGATAGGTGTTTCATATCATATTTTCGATGAAGGTGCTTTAAATTAATGAATTATATAAAGTATTGTGCAGAGCTTAGCCAACTTGCACCCTACACCATTGCCTGCTCAGTATCGCCCCCAATTGGATGTGTTTTCGACTGTATCTGGAAATTATCTAAAGTGGACCAGCTCAAAATGTTAAAGTTGATGCTTGGCAGCATCCACTTGTGATCAAATTGATAAAACACATCTTAATATCACATGTGAATGGTACTATTTGGCATGTTTGAGTGAGCACAATGTCTAAAGGAGAGCATCAAAATAAAGTGTAACCTCCCAAATGTGTTCGCAGGTGAAGTCAGTGAAGAAGAATGGCAAAGGCCTCTCTATAACGCTGGTTACAAAAGACCCTGATGACAAGGATTCGCAGGAGCAGTTTGACACTATTAATGAGGTGGACTGTCTGCTGTGGGCCATTGGCAGAGAACCTAACACTGCTGGCCTGAACCTCAGTCAAATAGTAAGAATTCATTTACATTGACATAATGCTATTATTATTGAGATCCTTAGACTAAGTTTAAATGTGTGGTAATGCTTTTCTTAGTACAATTAATAAGAATAAAAACTTTAGAAATGGAATATTCTTGGATTGCAAATTAAATGTATCTGTATGGACACGGTGGCTTAGTGGTTAGCACTGTCGCCACACATCAAGAAGGTCACTGGGTCGAGTCCCGACTGGGTCAGTTGGCATTTCCGTGTGGAGTTTGCTTGTTCTCCCGTATTGGTGTTGGTTTGCCCTGGGTGCTCCGGTTTCGCCCACAGTCTGAAGACATGTGCTATAGGTGAATTGGTGAATGTATGTGTGTGAATGTGAGAGTATCTGGGTGTTTTCCAGTACTAGGTTGCAGCTGGAAGGCATGCGTTGTGTAAAACATATGCTGGAGAAGTTGGCGGTTCATTCAGCTGTGGTGACACCTGATGAATAAAGGGATTTAGCTGAAGGAAAATGCATGAATGAATGAATCTGTATGATGATGATTTTCAAAGGATTAAAAATAAACATTTTTTAATAGCAAGCAAACATTGGGTGACAGGGTTATAATTTATTATGCAAATTTATAACCTTTTGTATATGGGCGCTCATTTTAGAACATCCAAATTCACTAGCAGAAGAACGAATATAGACCATTTGAGGTACTAAACAAATACAATGGTCCCGACATATTTCCTGTTTTACATTTTTAATTTCTACAAGAACCCCCAAAAAAAGAGCCACATATCGATAATGTTATGATAACTGTTTCATCATTAAGTTATGATTGAATTGCCCCTTGTTACAGTTATGAAATTTGATAAGCAGGAAATGGTCATGCGCCAATGACATGACCACATTGAAATGGTCTATAAGAATGAGCCTCGGGTAAACAGTTACGCAGTTACATATAGGTGATATAGGTCTAAATTTAATACTTAATGGTCTTAAAAAGGTCTTAAAAAGTCTTAAATTTGACATTATGATATCTGAAGAAACTCTGTCTATAGTAGGAACAAAAGATACTATGGAAGTCAATGATTGGTTTTTCCCACCAACCTTCTTCAGTATGTTTCCTTTGTGTTCAACAGAAGAAAAAGAAAACAAACAGGTTTGGAGCAAGTGTAGAAGGAGTAAATAATAAGAGAATATTCA
Source organism: Danio aesculapii (assembly GCF_903798145.1). NCBI lineage: Eukaryota > Metazoa > Chordata > Actinopteri > Cypriniformes > Danionidae > Danio > Danio aesculapii. The sequence continues at coordinate 40,933,948 of NC_079448.1, read as the reverse complement.
GTTTTGGGTGAACTATCCTAATAAGGATGTGCAGTATTTATAATACATTACAATAAATGTGTAACTCATTTGCTTTCAAGATGTGTTTTTGCTTGAATTTTGCATTCACTGCATAATTCAGTGCCTCCATAAACTGAGAATTTGTAAGATATTATGAAATGGATCTCTGAACGGTTGTAGAAGTGACTTTTTCCTCCCTAAATTTTAATATGCAAGCCTACTCAAGTTGTTATTATAAATCGAGTTACATTTTATATAATGTTACCCATTTATCCGTATCGAGAAAGCCAAATCAGAACATTTACATACATAAGTGCAACATCTCCATTGTTTTTATAATGCTGGGTTGGGTATATGCTTCACCAAAAACACAAGTTTTACATTTCTGCTTTTAATCTCTCTGTAAATGCATTGTCATTGTGTACACTGTGTTTATGCTGAAACACGCAAGAGATTGTGTTCATAAGTGAACCTAGAGCATTCCTTTAAAGTTTATCTTTGCACTCTTATCGCATGGTGACAGAGTATGAATAATAGAGGTTGTCTTGTTATTCAGGGTGTGAAACTTGATGAACGGGGTCATATCGTGGTGGATGAGTTCCAGAACACCTCACGTCCAGGCGTCTATGCAGTCGGGGATGTTTGTGGACGAGCCCTTCTGACACCTGGTATGGCTTCAGCTTCACATCCTTACTCAGAAGTTGCTTTTATATACGTTAAAATCGTCCTGATTTTCTGTTTGAACTCATTAACACAGCTCAATCTGAAACACTTTCTCTGTTTCAGCATAGTTTAGAAATTAATTAAAGGGATAGATCATCTAAAAATGAAAATGACCTTATCATTTAATCTCCCTTGTGTGGATTTAAACCCTTATCAGTTTTCTGTTGAACACAAAAGAAGATATTTTAATAAAAGGCATGCATTGATTTCTGTAGATGATAAACAAGTGACTATGGAAGTCTATAGGTGCCAGCATTTTTCAATATCTTCTTTTGTGTTCAACAAAGAAAGAAACTCCAAAAGGTTTGGAACAAGTGAAGGGTAAGCGAGAACAGAATTGTAATTTTAGGGTGAACTACCCCTTTAAATTTGAGATTTTCATTGAGCTTAAAAGATCACGATGTGTGATGTTTGATCCCTTCTTCCTGTTATTCTGCTGGTTTATGTAAATAATCCCATTCACATTCAGAACAAACAACAGTCACTGTAAATGAGGAAGTTGATTTTGTGTATTGTTTGAATTTTATGCTCTTGGTGTACTCTTGCGACCTCTGTTGGTCAGAGTAAATTGAACTTCCTTGCATTCGTCACACATTTTTTTTTTTTACCCTAAAGCAGATATTCCCAACCTAGGGCCTGCGGGCCAAAGTTGGCCCATTGCCCGCCATCCCATCTGAGAAGAAAAGAAGAATGATGGGGAAGCGTTGAAATATGGTCTCAAACTCAATTCCTCGAGGGCCGCAGCTCTGCACAGTTTTGCTCCAACCCTGATCAAACACCGCTGATCCAACTAATGAAGGTGTTTATGTCTCTTTTGAACACCTCGATTATTTGGATCAGCTGTGTTTGATCAGGATTGGAGCAAAACTGTGCAGAGCTGCGGCCCTCCAGGAATTTAGTTTGAGACCTATGATCTAGAGATTGTCAATTCAGTGTAACCTTTTTTTTTGTTTTATTGTTAAAAAGCGAACTGGAATTAAATGTTTCAATTAAATATTGTAAAATGATCAGATTTATTTGTAAATGTACATACTGTCACCTGATAATAGAGGACAATGCAGAGACTTTGGTGAGCAAATCAAGGCAAAGGCAGATTCTGCTTGACTAGTGTATTCAGCATTGAACTCCGCTGTTCACTGTTATAATATAATTGTAATAAGTTATCTTTTTAAATGCATTAGTTATCATTATTAGTAGTAATCATTATTATACTGCATTAGTTAATACAATTTAAAGTAATGTTTTTCATTTATTTTTGAATATTATGAAATAAATAGGAAATTGACCATGGCCACTTTAATGTAATATAGTTTGGTATATTTACCTTTGGCCCACGGTTCACAATGATATTTGGTTTTGGCCCAAATTTTGGGCACCCCTGCTTCCACCCGTTTACTTGCCTTTTGCTTGTTCCAAACATTTATCAGATTCTTTTTTCTTCTGTTGAACACAAAAATAGACTTCCGTAGTAGGAAAAACTGAATTATCTGTATATTTAATTTTTAGCATCTGTTTATTGGGAATGTCTATTTCGTTTTTTTGATGAGCTGTTGTTGTGTCCTGTTTTTGTTTGTGTGTACAGTTGCTATTGCTGCTGGCAGAAAGCTTGCTCACCGACTGTTTGAGGGCAAAGCAGACTCCAAAGTCGATTATAATAACATCCCTACAGTTGTGTTCAGCCACCCGCCTATCGGCACAGTGGGACTAACTGAAGGTGAGCTCATGCTTGCTTTGAGTTTTTATCACACTAGGTATGCAGATCTGTCTATCTGTCTATCCATCCATCCATTCATCCAACTGTAGTTTCATCTGTTTTTTGATATTTGTCCATCACTCCATCTCTTTGTCTGTAATCTACCCATCCATTCATCTATCTATTCGTTCTTTTCTGTCTTCCTTACCATTGGACCAGCCATTCTTCATTTTATCTGTCTATTCCTTTATCAGTCCATCTATTTATTTATTCTGGCATTCATCCATCCGTCTGTTTTTCCATCCATTTATCCTCCTATACGTTCATTTATCTTGTTTATCCATCCAACAAGCAAACAACCAACCAACCAACCAACTGTACTTCATCCACCCAACATCTGTTTGTTGATATTTGTCCATCACCTCTTCTACCCATCCATTCATCTATCTGTCTGTGCTTCTCTCTTTCTTACCATTCAACCATCCATCTGTCGGTTTATCTGTCTATCCATATATCAGTCCATCTATTAATTTTTTTCTGGCAGTCATCCATCTGTCTGTTTTTCTATCCATTTTTCCTCCCATATCTCCATTTATCTTGTCTTTCTATCTATCTATCTATCTATCTATCTATCTATCTATCTATCTATCTATCTATCTATCTATCTATCTATCTATCTATCTATCTATCTATCTATCTATCTATCTATCTATCTATCTATCTATCTATCTATCTATCTATCTATCTATCTATCCAACTGTACTTTCATCTGTTTGTTTATTGTATCACTCCATTTATTTGTCTGTCATCTACCCATCCATACCCAACCATTGGAACATCCATCTGTCAGTTTATCCGTCTATCCATCTATCAGTCCATCTATTTATTTCTTCTGGCAGTCATCCATCTGTCCTCCTATACGTTCATTTATCCATCCATCCATCCATCCAACTGTACTTCAATCTCTTTCTTGATATTTGTCCATTACTCGTCTATTTGCCTGTCGTCTACCCATCCATTCATCTATTTGTCTATGCTTCTCTCTTTCCTTCCATTGGATCATACATCAGTTTATCCATCTATCCATCTGTCAGTCCATCTATTTATTCCTTCTGGCACTCATCCATAGGTCTGTTTTTCCATCTATCAAACATTTATCTTGTTTGTCTATTCATCTAACTGTCCATCCATCCATGTCTAATCATCCATTTGTTTTCCCATTTATATATCTCTCCTCCCGGTATCCATTTTTGTATGTATGTACTGGCACATGGAGCTGCAGACAGAAAATCTACATCTTTGACACGATTTTGATGATAAATTCATCATTTATTTGATGTTGTCTTGTTTAGTGTTTAATGTTTTTTCAGTAGACTGTTAAATTGCTAATCTAACAGTCCCGGCCCCCCACCCCCCACACACAGATCAGAAAGTAATATTAATTGTTCATCAAACTGAATTCTATTCCTGTTAGTTACTGAGTATTAATGTTTGGATTAGAGATGCTAGATAAAACAACCCCTCAGTCTCTATTCAGGCCCCGTTTACACTGATACGATTTAGTTTTAAAATGGCGTTTTAGAATGAAAACAATCCACATCTACACTGGCATTTCACCAAGCGTTTCTGGAAAGATCTCCGTCCACACTTTACCACTGAAAACGCACATTACGTGACCACACCAAAACTCTGGCATGCACTGCAATGTATATACACACGTGTCTAAGCTCCAGGCAGTCAGCTGGTGCTTGAGCACATCCCCCCGGGTGAGAGCAGCGCACGTCAGATAGTCAAGAAGACACTGCTGGATCTCATCTCACTGTATTTGTTAAATGTAATATTTAATTCATCTTGTCTCTATCTAATGGTCTTAAATGTATTACTTGTTCTCAGGTAACGTGTTTTGGCTGAACGCAAAGATAAGTTGATATAAGTTCATTTATGTAACCACGTACACTGATTCTGCATATTTGACTGACTGCTTTCCTTTATTTCCTATATTGTATAAACTTATTGTACATTATATGTTTATAATGGCCATGATTGATTATTAAAACTGATATTGAGCAAAAGTGACAGGGTAATATTTTATGAAGAAAATGAAAGGAGGCAGTTATGTTATAGGCTCCGTTTTGTTATTAATATGCATACAGTGAAGATGACGATCATATAAATATGTAGCTACACGATGCCTCAACACTTTTGATGTCTGTTAAGTTGTTAATATCAAAAGGAAAAAGGCAGTTCCTTACATCATGTTTTTATTTTTGTTAGGAAAGTGAAAACAACATAGCCAGTATGAAGCAAATGACGTTAAAAAGTACACTGTTTTTACCTTGTGTCCTCGGGAGTTTGTTTTCCATATAAAACTTGCGAAGTCTGAACTTAAAGAAACGATGCAAGACTGAACTTTGTGCACCTAATATTGAGGAAAAAGCCCTAATCAGATCACCCAATCTGCAGCAGCGCCTCCATTTTCAGATGTCTTTGTTTCCCCCGTCTACACTGACAGGGAGCAGCAGCGTTTTAAAATGAAAACGGCCTCTTTAGGGCTGTTTTCAGGCCTCGAAAACTTCCCGGGTAGTGTGGATGGAAGACGTAACCATAGAAAAGCTTATGCGTTTTAAAACTAAAACGTATTAGTGTAAACGGGGTCTCAGAAAACCCATAACACACAGATGCACCTAGTAGAAAACCGTATTGAATATCAGTATTTAAGATATCATATCAAAGTTAGAAATCCCAATATCATGACTTACACTACATGCCTCCGTTAATTATTGTTTATTTTCAAGGTTCTGGAATATCAAGGTCTATTTCAGACATTGAAAGACAGAGAATTTTATTTGATTATTTATTTAGTCATTTATTTTATTATGAAGTAATTGAATATCAGGAGTTTTTGTGTAATTAAAAATTTTACTTTCCATTTTGAAAATATGAATTTTCTGTGACATGTTTTTTCACACATTTTTCAGTGCTTAACACAACAACTGTTTGTTTTTCTGTTCATTATAGGTCATGGAAAGCTTTTTAGTCAGTGTCGTTTGTTTTCGATTGTGAACTCAGTGTTTAATTTCAGATTAATACTGAAAACTATTGTAATCGTTTTAGTTTCAGCAACAGGAACTCTTTATGTAGGTGATACTCCATATACTAACATCCTGAATATATTTTTATTTTAATCTACTTTTTTGTAGATGAAGCAATCAAGACGTGGGGAAAGGACAAGGTGAAGGTTTATACCACTTCTTTCACCCCCATGTATTACGCCATTACCACTCGAAAGAGTCAGTGCATCATGAAGTTGGTGTGCGCTGGTGAAAATGAAAAGGTGAGAGCATAATCTGATCATAAATGAGCCTCAAAACAGAACATCCATATTTAGTTGTAATTACTGTTAGTCACACACCCCGTCTGGGCCTCTTTTCTTCCATTAGGTGGTCGGTCTCCACATGCAGGGTTTTGGCTGTGATGAGATGCTTCAGGGTTTTGCCGTAGCCGTTAACATGGGGGCGACTAAAGCAGACTTTGACAGAACCATTGCTATCCACCCAACGTCCTCAGAGGAGCTAGTAACACTGCGCTAATCAGTGCCTTTTCACTACATCTCTATTGCAATCCAAAGAGTGTAAATGTAAAATAATGTAATTCCTTGGACTATTGTTCCAACTAACATTGTGTAACACCAGAAGCATATGTTTGATATATTGGTTGTGTAAAAGTTGCACACAATACAACCGTTTATCAGGCTGCGTCTCTTGTACAGTACCTCAGATTTTCACAGGTATTATTGTCTGCTTGGAACAGAGTCGGATAAAGGCTTGATATGTTATTGGGTAAAATTAAATCTGTTTAAAGTCAAACACTGTTGCTTTTCTCTCACATTTCCAGAATATTATATTCAGAGTTGATTTCATTAGTAGCGGGTAGTGAGTAGTGATTAATATGTGTAACCAGTTGTGAATCAGAATACATTTATTAAATAAATTAGTGTCTCTGTGTGGTTAATTGACCATTTCTTAATTTATGTATTGACATTATCAATATACTTTTAATAAATGTCAGTTTTCATAAAAACGTAACCAAATGCGTCAGTATTTTAAAAGTTTTGCTTTGTTATGATGAAGTGCATTTAAAATTTCCATCATATGATAACAAACTTAGAGCAATATTAATTCAAGGGTTAGTTCACCCAAAGTTTCTTTCTTCTGTTGAAGACAAATGAAGATATACTGAACAATGTGGGGAAAACAGCCATTGACTTCCATAGTATTTTTGGTCCAACTTTCTGTATGTCAATGGCTGCTATATCTTGGGACATTCTAAAATGCATAATGTGAAAAAAAGCTTAACGAGGCTTAGGCCCAATCCCAATTCTATTTTTGTACTCCTGCCCCATCCCCTTGGTCCCAGAAACAGAGTGTGAAAGGGAAGGGCTTTAAAATTTACCCCTAAGAAATGGGACAGCACTACAACACCTGCACACATCACATGTCATCGCCATATCTTGCTCCAAATTAGATCGACGACGCCGTCTGCTGTAATTATTCCAGTTGCGTTATTTTTTAATGATATAATGTGGCAATAAGATTGTAACTGTGCTGCGCATTTACTATGTAAACACACGAAAACAACATTAACATTATAGTAGACACTGTAAAAAGGTCTTTCCCAGCCACTAGACTTTTCTGACAGGGTATTGGAGTGTCATCGAGTGACAGATGTGAAGCTATACAACAGTTATTATTATGGATACTGAAATTTAGCGGGTTTTATTTTTGTGGTTTTCTTTTCGTTTTTAAAGCATGACGTAAAACACGAACACAGTTATGAATGTATTAAAACATATGCTTGTTTGTCGTAAAAATTCATAATAACGACAAAAAAATGCTTATTTGTACATCTCTTTACTTTTGTGTGCAGCCATGCTCCAATTGTAGATGGTGTATTCTGGGAAATTTTCTTACCCCATGGTTGCAAGTGTGGTCCTGAAAAATCTCTGTTTCAAGGTTTATCTAGCTCTTCCCCTTAGCCCTATGCCTTCCAGCTAAAGAGAATTGGGACACCCCTTCACATGAATGCGTAAAACAAGGGGAAGGGCTAAGGGGTAGAATTAGGATTGGGCCTTAATGGACCTAAACATCAACCAAAGAAACCCAAATTTCTGTTAAACTTTTCTTGTAATTAGGCCTAACTACTGTAAAAGGAGCGAGTCCCAATTCCACAGATAAAGTGACATCACATCACATTACACTTACAAATCCCATTAAGCGTCTTCTCCACCCATTGAAGTCCATTATAAGGAAAAAAGCTTAACGTGGCTTAATGTACCTTAACAACAAGCATAAAAAATCAAATTTCTATAAAATGTTTACTTGTTATTAGCACTAATACTAGCAAAAGAATGAGCGCTGTTTTCACAGCTAAAGTGAACAAAATTGTGTTAAGCGTTTTCTCCTATGTTGTGGGGATGTCAATAACAAGCACAAGCGCATTTTTGACAAGGGTTAATCTATCATAAATAAAATTAGATTGTATGATCAGCCCTTTTAACATTTGGTTTACCTCGGTTGTTGTAAAGTTACGTTGAGCTTTTCCTTATTATGGACTTTAATGGGGAGAAAACGCTTAACGTGATATTGTTCATTTTATCTATGAAATCTTTTGACAATAGTGTTAATCACAAGTAAAGTTTGACAGAAATTTGGGGTTCTCTGGTTGATGTTAAGGCACATTAAGCTTTTTCCTTATGACTTCAATGGGAAGATGTTTAACGATGTTTTTCACTTTATCTATGGAATTGGGGCTCACTCTTTACAGTACTTAGGCTTAATTAGAACAAACGTTTGACTGAAATTTGGGTTTCTCCAGTTGATGTTTAGGCACATTAAGCCACGTTAAGCATTTTAGTGTTCAACAAAAGAAATGCTTTAAAGATTATACTTGAAAAACAACTTGAGTAAATGAAGACATTTTTAGGTTAACTGTGCCTTTGAATGACATTTTCTCAGCAGTCAGCCAACCTTTAATGAAAGATGATGGGTACTCCAACGCTTAATGTACTAATGTAATTGGTAATATAAAGGTCTACAAATTAAAACGTCGTTATCAAAATCAATTAATTACACGACTTTGGATTTGTAATTTTCAGTTAAATGCAACCATTGTGTAAAATAAGTCTTTCTGTGGGCATAGTGTGTTTAAACATTCATTTACCCAAAACACTATGCATTCAGATGTCAAAGTTAATCTGGCTACAGCATGTGTTATTCTCAGATGAGCCTTTTTGGTTTTGTTTTGTTCAGGGTTTCATCAAGTCAATATTAAGACTTTTTAAGACACGTTTAAGACCATTATAATTGAAATTTTAGACTTATACAGGACTAAACACTAATGATAATTTCTAATGGCCTTGTTTGCCACAGAAAAGCAATTATTTCTTAGTGACATACTTTAATGTGTCAAAACAAGAAAATGCTAGTTATATATACTTATTTTTAAATATACATATTTTAATGACAAGTTTAACGACGTTAAAAGTATATTTATTAAGATAATTATACAAATAACCCAAATATATATTTGTTGGCTTTTGGCCCAAACTGATTCAGTTTAACTTCTTTTCAACCTAATGGGTTCCATGCCCATTTATAAATGTGTCTGCTCCCCTTTCTGTAAATTTTGTATTAAATGGAAGATAAAAGGTATATATTATCATGAAAAAATAAAATCAGGGAAAGTAAGATGGATTGTTGGTTATTGGATGGATGTCAGCCCGATTTTTAGATTTTGTTTGATCTACAATACAATTTCAGTGAATTTAAGGCTTCTTGAACTTTAAAGACTACAAAGCCACTGACTGTTGTTTAAAAGTAGGGGGCTGGTATCATTTTTATAAGGCGTTTAATGTTGAAAACGGCATTCATGTCGACCAATGCAAGTTATGGTGTTTTAAAAGGATGTTACAAGCTTGTAACCTTTATATATAAATAAAATGGGGGAGACTTAATACCTTTATTTATATAAAATGCAAGCAACAGAACTGATTTGTTTAATTAAAATGCAGGAAATGGTATTCCAGTGGAACAAAAAAAAAAAAAAACAGTCGAACCAAACAGACTTTATGAAAAAGATTGGTTTTTAATGGTCAAAAGGCGTATGGCAACTTTCAGATCAAAAGAAACTTTAAAACAGTTGTACAATAGGAACGGTGTGACAGCATTAAAACAAAAATTATTTTACACTCAAAAACAGAAGGAATATAGAGAGGTCACGATGAAAACGAGCTGCTTAAATTTCATTATTACCCCTGAGTTTCGTCTCCAAACAATGGACAGGCAATAAACCTAGAAACAGATCATACAAAAGCCTACACTGGTGTTTTACAGGCTTGACTTGGGTAACACATGACCACCTAAAACCGAAACAAAGAAAAAGAAAAATCAACGCGTGTCTGCTGGTACTGGTAATGGCACAAAACAATGCTCTTACTTAAAACCAATACCAAATATTTTGAAAAGTCCAGAGTCCAAATAGTTTGCTTAAAACAAAAAGTAAAAACGCAGCTTAGAGTCACATTAGTGCTTCTAATAGCCTCCATATCCTCCTCTTCCATAGCCTCCACTGCCACCGCCGCCTCCTCCCCCACGTGGGTACGGGCCACTGCTCTGCCTACCGGAAGAATAGTAGCCAGTTTTCATAGCGCCGTAGCCCGAAGCCTGCTGTCCATAACCCTCGCCGAAATCACTGTAGCCATTTCCGTTGCCGTATCCACCGCCCATCTGGTCACTATAACCGCCTCCGTAGCCGTTTTGGCTGTCGTAGCCGGAATTGTTGCCGTAGCCGCCGTTCTGGTAGCCGTAGTCGTTATAGTAACCCCCTCTTCCGCCACCACCAAAGCCGCTTCCCCGGCCCATTCCTCGGCCTCCTCTGCCGCCGCGACCGCCCCCGGTGGATTGCATCTCCTGCTTAGTGAGCGCTTTCTTCACCTCTACCTTGTGTCCGCAGATGGAGTGGAACTTCATCACGACGGCTTTGTCGGCAGAATCGTTGTCGTCGAAGTAAACAAAGCCGAAGCCTCGCTTCTTCCCGGTGTCTTTGTCGGTTATGACCTGCGCCTTCTCGATGGGCCCAAACTGTGAGAAATAATCTTGAAGGTGTTCGTCCTCGATGTCGTCTTTCAGACCACCGACGAATATTTTCTTGACTTTAGCGAGCATTTCAGGCTTTCCGGCGTCTTCCCGGGCCACCGCTCGCTTCAGATCCACGTTGTTGCCGTCTACGATATGAGGCCTAGCAGACATGGCGGCGTCCGCTTCCTCGGTGCTCGAGTACGTTACAAAGCCGAAGCACCTGGAGCGCTGTAGCGGCTGGTTCATCACCACCACGCAGTCGGTTAGCTGTCCATATTGCTCGAAATGTGCCCGCAACCCTTCATCGGTTGTTTGGACGTTCAAGCCGCCGACGAAGAGTTTACAGAGTTGGTTAGTCATTTTCTCACAATGGACGTACTGGTGGATCACGCTCGACGGAGGAAAGAAAGCAACGCGTTTAAAACAGGCACGAGGCGTTTCCTTTTGTGTGCGTCAGCGATTACGTCAACGAGTCTGATTGGCTGAAAAGCAAATCGATACCGTCATATTAATTAACATATTGTGCTGTGGGATGGATCTAAAATGGAGGGCTTTTTCGGCTTTAACACCTATATGGTTTAGCGTTACACTTTTACTGTTGTTAATGAAAGTTTTAGTTCATCTATTATGAATTCAGGATTCGGATGAACATATAAAAATAGTATAAGTTTAGTTTAAAATAAATATGTTTGATTTACAGGTCTATCGTTAAATAGTATAGTTTCTCTCAATTCTGAAGTGTAGTTTCTGCTTTGGTGAAACAAAATCCACATCAAATAAACAAATAAAATGTTTTATATGAATGTGAAGCATATTAAATTCAAGTAGTGTCTTGTAAAAAAATATTAAAATATGGATGTTTCATTTTCACTTTGTGTAATGGTTTTTGCAAAAATGAGACGACATACCTAGTGTTTATATTAAAGCTTATTTTTAATTATTAAAATCGTTTTGCTGACAAATGTCACCACCAACCACAAAACCTTCTTTCGCTAATTTTTATGAACAGCCAACAGTAGTGTACGAGTCAATGACTGATTTTATATTTGTGCCATAAATCATGCAAATTAAGTAAAGATCATGTCCCATTAAATATAAATTCCCTATCGGAAATTAATCAAAATCTATTTCAGATTATTAAATATGCATAGCTAAGAGCTTTATTTAAAATACTTTAAAGACAATTTTCAGCGTAATTAAATTAATCATCACATAAGGAGGTGGATAAATCACAGGCTGTCTCCGGCTACACTATTGTGATACAAATACACAAGTATCAGTGGGTGAAACAGTTTCAGTAAATCTACAGCATGGTAAAATAACAAATTACAAGAAACTCAGTATGTTTGTTGGTATTGGACATTGATTACATTATAAATTTTTAAGTGTGGAGATCAGCTACCACACTTTTCATTGCTTATAATCTAAGAATGTTTGATTTTCAGAAGCCTTATTTGCAAGGTTTATGGGTGCCCTTTTGCAGTCAACATCTTCTGATCTTGAATACTCAATACTTGTAGGACTTTATTTTTGGGGGAGGGGGTTGCATATTTTATACAACCCAGATTTAAATTAGAGATGCTTCAAATTATCCTGCCAACTCTATTGGACCTCATTTCTAAACAAACCCAAATCCATCCATTAATCCTCAATCTCCTACAAACCTACATAATCTCTGCAGATTTACTCTCAGGGGAAAATCATCTCAGCACATATTACAATACACCACACATGATTTTGTTTCACCATTTTTTTTATTAAAAAACACATTTTTTGTTAAAATATATACATTTTCACAGAAAACGTAGTTTATTTCGGCTTCATCAGTCTATTGTGGATCATGTAGAAAACTCCATGGCCACAGTTGAGTCCTGCATTCAAGGTCACCTGAGGAAGAAGACATGAACAAAAGAAACATGTTAGTCATGCAAGATAAATACAAGGATTTGATATCAAGTTAAGAAAAAAATCCTTTAAGTCAAGATCCTAATAAGCCGCGGTGTTACATAAACCCAAATTCCATCGCACCAGTTCATGTCCACTTGACTTATAGATGGTGACTAATTATAATAATTAAAAAATATTTAGGAATAAATATAATAAAATGGTAATACTTGACCAACACGTAGTGAAGACAGGTTGATTACATACCTAGATCGCAGGATGATATCCTAATGAGATATTTCAGTCCTATCACAATCGAACCCAGGTACTGAACAGGTTCCCTGTGCAAACAAACTGCTACAGCTATTTTGAAGTACTGGAATAACTGAAAGAACACCTAAATATGGGAATCAAGAGTAAATATAAAAGCCATAAACACTATAATAATTAGTATATCACTGAATGTGATGCAGACTTAATTTAATATCATAATAATCATATGCATATACTTTGACTATTAGAGGTGTAGTGGAAACCCATTAATTAAAGTCTATAGGATAATAAAAAGATAATTAAGCTGTGAAACTTTTATTTAAAAAGTAACATACAATTGCATATCAATGTTTAACAATACTGGATTGATCTGAAGACATAATATACAATACACAAGAGAATGTTGGAAGTATGATGCTTACACAACGTTGAACTGAACTCAAATGAGTGCGTTTCTCTTCTAGTTTACTAAATAAAACAAATCACGTAAGCCTAATCTATCCCCATCATGATAAACTAGTTAGGAAAAAAATCGTGGTGGGTTTTACATAGACGAACACAAACTCAAAACTGCATGCGTTAATCCCCCCCATGACACTGCTAGGCAACAGTTTATATAGAAAACAGGTCTATTGAGTATGCATTTAGACAACAAATCGCCAGTGTTGAACAAAATTTAAAAACGAATCGGTTGCGAACAAATCGTTTCTTTAAAAAGAAAAAGAAAAGCGGGGCCATCTTGCTGCATGCCCTAAAATTGGAAAATAAATGACATAGAGAGATATATAGAATAATAATAATATTAGAACATGTCCTACAACTAAAGCTGGTCGAGCAAGTCAGGTTTCTGGGAAGAGATCTTCTTCCTACCTGTTAAGAATTGAGGTCTTTTAGGTATGCTTTCACAGTGTCCGCCATCTCTTGCATGGCCGGGTGAATGAGCCCAATGTGGAAACCGAGAGAACCTGGGGGAGGGGAGCAGCTTCAGAGTCTTTCCCAACCTGCTTTAGTAGCCTCCATAACCACCCCTGCCGTAACCAGGCCCGCCGCCACCACCACGGGGGTAGGGGGCTCCGCTCCTGCCGCCGTATGTGTTTCCACCCTTCATGGGACCGTAGCCGGACGACTGCTGGCCGTATCCGCTGCCAAAGTCACTGTAACCGTTTCCACCGCCATAGCCCCCCATCTGCTCACCGTAGCCTCCTCCGTATCCGCCTCCGTAACCGCCACCGTAGCCTCCGCTTCCATAGCTACCGCCGTAGCCGCCATCGTTTCCGCCGTATCCTCCGCCATAGCCGCCCCCGTAGCCGCCGTAGCCTCCTCCTCTACCGCCGCCGAAGCCATTTTGATTGCGGCCCATGCCTCTTCCTCCGCCTCTCCCTCTGCCACCGCGGGCTCCGCCGGCAGCCTGAATCTCTTGTTTCGTGAGCGCTTTCTTCACCTCCACCTTGTGTCCGTTGATCATGTGGAACTTGAGCACGACGGCTTTGTCCGCAGAGTCGTTGTCTTCGAAGTGGACAAAGCCGAAGCCACGCTTCTTGCCGGTGTCTTTGTCGGTGATGACTTCGGATTTCTCGATCATGCCGAACTGCGAGAAAAACTCGGTCAGGTCTTTTTCTTCGATGTCGTCTTTTAGGCCACCGACGAATATCTTCTTGACTTTGGCGAGAGCTTCGGGCCTCCCGGCGTCTTCTCGAGCCACGGCTCTCTTCACCTCCACGTTTTTACCGTCTACCACATGTGGCCTGGCGGCCATTGCTGCATCAGCCTCCTCCGAGGCGGAGTACGTTACGAAGCCGAAACAACGGGATCGTTGGAGCTGATCGTTCTGGACCACCACGCAGTCCGTCAGGTTGCCGAATTGCTCAAAATATGAGCGGAGACCTTCATTAGTCGTTTGGACGTTCAAACCGCCAACGAAGAGTTTGCACAGCTTCTCCATTTCAGACATTTGTGTGTCGTTAGTAGACCGCCGTAAGACTCGACTGCTGCTAAGAAAGAGCCTTTTTTAAAATGACTGTCGTCATGACGCAATGTTCTCTTTCACCATAAGACACTCCCCTTTCACAGGACAAAAAGGCGGGATTTGAGGAAGGGTGCTAAAATTCCACTGATAAAAATGTGTAGTTCACAAATAACTACACTAAGACAGGTTATGCATTGAATTAAACATTACAATTTGACGTAGAAACGCTGAAAAATTAATATTTTCTTATAAAGCATAATCCAACTTTCACCTTTTATTAATGAAATATTAATAGTGCACACCACGGAACTCCAAGGCCATTTTCTAACACTTTTTATAAAAATGGTAAACAAAAATGACTAAATATAAAATTCCAGCTTGTATAATTCTGAATGTTAATATAATGATTTCAAATACATATTTAATGTTTAGTACATATTTAATAGTTGGGGGTTCAAATAATGAACAAAGTAATGGGGTTAGACAAACCATTTGTTTTTTTTTTACCAACAACACACAAGCCTCTCCTACAAATGAGCACTGGTTGTATGATTGCATGGTTTCTGTGCAGTATTGCAAGTTTTAACAAACAGAGGGTTAGTTGTAACACGTGCTTTAAAAGGCAGATTTCACACAATTCATTTAAATTCAGTTCATTTTAATTAGTATATTTCCTCAGTAGCTATTTTTTTCTACATAGCACATAGCATGTTTATTTTTTCATTTATCTATAGGATAAACACATTTCGATTTATTTACATTATTATCCATTATTATACAATGCATTTGTTTGAATTTTTAGCAATAATCTTTTTTTTTTCAATAAAATTAATTTCAATTGAAAAACATTTTTTTGATTTAAAAATTTCTCAACATTACACTTAAAATTCAACAATTATTTTGTTCATTTAACTCGTGTCCAGCAGTGTGGCTTCTTTTTAACACCCTGTTACAACTAACCCCGCTGTGTCGTGTTTTCCTCAAAACTGGCTAGCAGTCACTGTGTGTCTTTTACATCATTCAATATGGTTTCATCTTTTAGCCTAGAAGACGGTAATCACAACAATATAAGATTTCACTAAAATACCTTCACAGATTTACTTTAAATAAAAAAATATTGACTAATAAAAAAATATTTTATGCTGCAAAAATGATTTCTCATGTGTTTCTCATCCAATTTTCGCCAAATTTTTACAATAATTGTCAGGAAGACATTTGCCGACAGCATGCCATGGCTAACTCTGAGCAAATACCTTAAAACTCTGTGTTACATTTCACCCCACATTACTTTGTGCCCCACGCTCCCCTATATATGCTATTTTAATTGAAACTTTACTACTGTAGTGGCTATTTTCTTTAAGGAGGCTCTCTCAGTGGTAAAGAAGACAAAGTCTTAACCAATATGTCTTTTAAAGTTTTATTCTTTGCAAAGAATATCTAGTTTGTCATACCCACAAGGTCAGCCGTGACATACAGGATGAATCACAGTTACATCAGTGCTCAACTTCATTTTTGACCATCTATATTTCAGTCTTACCTCCCAATCGAACATGTAGCTTGTTAAATCACCATGTACTTATCCAGATCTTGTCTGGTGATAAACAGATGTTAAAGTGGTCACACTTGGTCTAACCTAAACAATATATCCATGCAAGAATAAAAGAACAGACCTTTATAATTAGAACAAATGAGTAAATAAAATGAATATAAGATGAATAAAATGAATTTTCCACCACACTACACAGTATGAAAATTAGTTTGACCGTAAGTAAATCATGTAGTCTGTCTTTTTTTGAAAATGCATCTCTTAAAATGCTCTTTCTCTACAACTGCTCTTCTCTGTTCAGCTGCAAACTGAACAGATCTATTAGATCCACGTTCAGAAACACTCTGAGATTGTGAAGTGAGGCAATAACTAGATGCAATAGACAAGCTGGAGCAGACAAGACAGGAAAAAAATCTAAGGCTTGGTTTATTTTGTATTAATGTCTATAAAATCACCAGTCCTGATTACATAAACAGTACTTTGCTGTTTAAAATGACATGATGAATATGTAATTTATCATTTACGGATTTACAAAGTACAATCTAACCACATTTTGCTAATTTATAGATAATTTTGACCTTCTGCAGTGGTTGAAAGTTTGGACATGTAGAATTTTTCACCATTAACTCTTACAAATTGTCTTTGGTTATTATTGTTTTTAGCAAATAAATGCAGCCCAGGTGAGACACCTTTCAAAAACATTAATACCTACACTGTAAAAAATTAAATGATCAAAGGTTTTTAGTTCATTTTAACTTATTGAACTAAGTTAATTATGTTCTAACTTAATTTTATGAGTTAAGCAAGCTGTTTTAAGTCAGTTTAACATATAATAAGTTCAATGGACTAATAAGGACAATTTGATTCAGCTTAAAATTTGACAGTGTATTAAACGTTTGACAAAATACATAGGCCTTTAGCCAGCCTGGTGTGAGGGGTGGTTCTTTATTCATTTTCTATTTAACAATGAGGTTTAAATATTGCCTTTTAGTGACATTTTAATCACTATTTTTAGCTGGATTACCTTGTCGAGTGGTCATCATAACCGCACTTTTTGATATACCAAAAATATTTAATAAAAGACTTATTATAAAGATGACATTATAAATGTGAAATAATACTTATTTTTAAAATACATATTTATTACATCATATATCATTAGAAAAAATGAATCTTTTTATGTTTTACATTTAAAAACTGTAGTCTATTTCATTTATTAGCCAAATAACGAACTTTCTTAAGTCCGAATTAATTATTTAATAATAATTATGTAAATCTTCTGAACTTTTCTAGCCTCTCTTGTAAAATAAAAAGTACATTTGAATATTCATGGATAACAGCAATAGCCAAAACTATATTTAAATCAATTTCAGGTCCGTTTTCGGTGCTTCACATCTTTTTATTGCTCTTTTTTTGTTTCAAGAATAAGCTGCCAGATTTAGAATAAAAGTCACTTGTAAAATGTTTTCTCTGTTTAAAACCAATACAGTAGTAAAAGATGACTTCTCTTATGTCAGATTGTAAAAGAAAATAATTGTTAGCATTGGCCAAAACTGATTAACTGATGTGACACCAAAGCGACAGCCAACAGAGGATTCTGTTTGGTCTTAAAGCCTTTTTTGATGGGGTATTTTTACAATTTATGATGGCAAAGCAGTCAAAATAGGACAAATGAGCTAATGAATGGGACAAATTCTGGACCTTTGTCAATGAGGGGTGGGTCTTTCGAACCACCCGAACCCCTCCTGCCCTGGCTATAGGCCTGATACATTTAACTGCTATGATCTAAATTAATTTATGAAAGATTGGAAAGTTATTACTTTGTACCATATAAATATACATAAAGAAAGAAAATGTATTCCATTCCTTGTTATTAACAGGATGTGCATTTGTCAAAGCTTTCAGTACTATAAACTAAAACATAATCACTGAAAAAGTATCTGAAATGTACTCATCATGAGCATAATAAAATCTAAAGTACAAGTATAAATTTGTAAAATCATAATGCAATCGTTTTCCCAGTGATGGGTTGCAGCTGCAGCTGGAAATTCACCTGTAGTGCATATCTTTGGACTGTGGGGGAAACCGGAACACACAGAGAAAAACCCACATGAACACAGGAAGAACATGCAAACTCCACACAGAAACACCAACTGGCCGGGACCTGAACCAGCGACCTTCTTGCTGTGAGGCGACAGTGCTAACCACTGAGCCATCATGCCTTCATTTAATCAGAATTCCTCACATACTTACATCTTTTCCATCTTGATATTCCATTAAAATGTTGTGTATTTTCTTTGCACATTCCCACATGACAGAACCCAATCTCCCTGCATGCAGGAGCCACATTTTAGAAAGACTTTATAATATTAAATAATAATAATTCATTTTATTTGTAAATGGCGCCTTTCTGGACACCTAATCGCCTTACAACAGCATCAACAGCCATACCAGAACAAATTAAAACAATTAAAAAATTGTTGCCAAACAAAATTTTAAATGCATGTAAGGATCGTGAGGATAAAATAACATGATAAAAGATAGCCTGCTTGAAAAAAGACAGGTCTTGAGAGGAGATTTAAGGGTGTGTAGACTAATACTGCTCCTCTATAAAACAATTTCTAGATTGTTTAATTGATAATAACAGTACAATGACATTTATTTAGCCTAGATTTATTTACATTGTTTACATTATCTCCCTTTATATTCAGTTATGCACACTAATATGCACACACAAAAACAGTTTACTTTCTGGGTAACATTGATAAAGCGATGGCAAAAAAAGAGCAGCTTTCAAAAGAAACCCTTTTTTCTTCTGTAAGAAAGAGATGCATTGAGAGGACAGATGGGTGAGCTATCACTCAGCATGAGCAATAGGAACTGATAGTCGAGATCTGCATAACAGATGAGGTGTCTGGAGCCTGCACTTTACAGATATTTGATGGCACTCAACACTAATGGGGGAATATCAAGTCTTTGTGTGTTCTTACCTTTTAATATGCAAGACACAACCATTTTCGAAGTGTGAGGTGAAGTTTCAAGCTGGGCCAAAGTCTTGTGTGATGTTTGACCTTATTCACTTTGACTTATATTTTAACTTGCTCTATGGATGCATTGAATGTTGAATCTTTTCAGTAACTGTCATAAGTCACTGCTACTGTCTTGAAGGTCACGATTGTTACCTCAAAGTTACATCATGTTAACTAAAAATTAAGCGTGTATTTTTTTATGCACTAATACGTATCTTTAAGCTATAGGACCACACGTTAACCTAATGAAGGAGGTTATTTGTCAAAACACAAAGGAATAGCCATGTCAATAAAGGCTTTTTAATATTTTTTCCACATCTTTCGAGTGCCTTGGACTGATTTTTGCTGTTTATTCTTATGAATCCCTATCCCAAAGAGCAATGACACTTTATTTAAGCTATCCTTGAACACTTTTTGTTTGATTTAGGATCACACATAATATGCACACACAGAAATCTGCATATGCAGGTTTTTGAGCATATCATTCAATATAGCCTATTTATTTTACTTGTATAGCCAATTGTTTTTATATTTCACTAATATTATTTAATAAAGTTTAGATAAATCCAATACGGTTTTAACGTAATATTTTCTGTCTTAGTGTATGTTTTATTTAAGAGACCTGCCTGAGTCATGCCTTTGTTTACCAAACAAGTGGTTCTATCTAGATTGCGATTGTTTTTCATGTGTTATTTTTTATGTCATGTGCTATTCAGCTCATCCTCTCAAAATTCTTCTGCATTAATCTGCAGAATTCTTTGTAATTATTTACAATTGTCTGTGCAGATATAAAGTAATAATAATAATTAAAATCAGCATATTCTGTCTAGACCCTGCTAGGTATAAATATGCACCTCTTGAAAAGGTAAACAACTTTGTACCTTTATTTTTGAGAGTGAAAGCAGAACGTTTAATATACCCTAAATTGATACCAGAACTGATGATGGCTTTCTTGAGGAACTGACTTATGAGTACAGTTACACCTTTTATCTAATGTTTGATCACTTATTTTACCATTTACATGAAAAACTTTTTTTACTATTTACCAATTTTACTATTTATATCAAAATCATTCTGCATTGATCTGCAGATTTGTATTTATTATTATTATTATTTAAAAAATTCTGTGCAGATATAGAATAATAATAATTCAAATCAGCATATTCTGCCTGGCCCTGCTAGTATGTATAAATATGTACCTGCTAGTATGTATAAATATGTTCCTTTTGATCATATTTTGTATACCTTTATTTCTGAGAGTAAAGGTAGAAATTATGCCCATATTGATACCAGAACTGATGATGACTTTCTTGAGAAACTGACTTAAGTCATGGGTACAGTTTACACCTTTCCTCTAACGTTTGAACACTTATTTTACCATTTACATCCATATTGGGTAATCCACTTAATTGTGATCGAGTCATCTGATGATAATACCAGGTGCAAAAAGGGCCATCTCGGTTTAATTTAAAACCCAAAACCTGAAACTGTTGACGGCCTCCACAGGAACCCACTGAATACCTCAGCCTCCCTGAAGTCGTCTGCTAACTCTTTTGAATATGTTAAATTGTTGTCATGGCAAGATGACCTATGGCACAATATGCTCATCCAAAACCACTGTTAAATAGACAAATGCTATTATTAATCCTTACTTAAAACAATATTGCCTATAATTTTCCACCAACAGTCAAACTATGTGCACACTGTAAAAAATACTGTGTATGTTTTACTTAAAAAAAATTGAGGCAACTATTTGCATCAGCCTTTTGAGTATTTCAAACTCGTTTTATTTTAGTTTGTCCTATTAGACTTTGCATGTTCTCAACTTACACTTTCAAGTAACATCAACTCAATTTTATCTGTTTTTAAGGTTAAATTCACTTATTCATTCTAATAACCCACAGTATTTTATACTATTATTCAGTTAAACTTGTGCTTTTAAGTGATGCTAACATAATTGTATTATTTTTCTGCCTATATTCAGCATGTCACATCCTTTAAAACCACACATTTAAAATTTAGTACAAACATTAATCTTTATTGTTCTACAAGTATTAAACAATAAACACACAAACAGTCAAATGCATTTATTAAATTGAAAAACTCTTATTACATAATTAATTCAACAATACATTTCTTATTGTGATTAGCACACCTTTTTGACTGTGTACTTGTCTATCTATGCCCACACTGTAAAAAAAACCCTGGTTGCCTTAAATTTTTAAGCTGAATCAAATTAACCCAAGTCCAAAAACATGTGGTATAGGTGAATTGGGTAAGCTAAAACAGTTCGTAGTGAATGAGTGTGTGTGGATGTTTCCCAGTGATGGGTTGCAGCTGGAAGGGCATCTGCTGTGTAAAACATATGCTGGATAAGTTGG
The DNA here is from genome assembly GCF_903798145.1 of Danio aesculapii. NCBI lineage: Eukaryota > Metazoa > Chordata > Actinopteri > Cypriniformes > Danionidae > Danio > Danio aesculapii. The sequence goes on along the minus strand of NC_079448.1, from coordinate 40,912,318 downwards.
CGGTTCATTCCACTGTGGCGACCCCAGATTAATAAGAGATTAAGCTGGAAAGAAAACGAATGAATGAATGATTTGGAACAGGGCTTACCAAATAAAGAAATATAATCTTTATTTACACAGGAAGCATTCAGTTGTAAAGCTAACAGTGTAAAGACGTTGAAAATATTTCTGTTTCAAATGAAAAATGTTTATTATTTAATAAACATTGGAGAGATCATGTAATAATAAAGACTGGATTGATGATGCTGAAAGAAAGTATATACGAAAAATAAGTTATATTTTACATTAATGCAGCCTTGTTGAGTGCAAGAGAAGAATAAATTTACAATTCACCACAATAATTTCATCTTTACTGAGAGAGATACCAAACATAAGCTAGTGGATAGTTAAGTATAGTATAAGTTATTTTTGGTCGACCCCTGATGATTAAAGGGACTAGTTAAGGCTAAGCCGAAGGAAAATGAATGAATGAATGAGTTATTTTGGTCAGCTATGCTAAGGTTAGCTATTTCCGGGTGCTAAACGTCAACAAAACTTTATTATTATAATATTTGACTTTATTATAATAATTGAATATATGGAACATTTATATTCAACATCGTGTAAAGTAAGTTCAGTTTAATTGTCCTGTTTAATAGCCCAAATCCGAGAAATGCGTTTAATGACCACGGCGACTAGCAGGCATCAGACAGCCCTGAGAAGAGCGGTGTTTTGGGAGGGATTGTAATCTTCGCGTTTTCTCGCGAGATGTGACTGACGACTGCTGCAGAATTCAAACTAGCCGTTTTGAAAGTTCCTCAGCAGGCAAGCGGCGAAGGCTCTTCATTCTTCAGATAAAGTATTTCTATCGCCTAATACCATTCAAACCTGAAGGTAACCCGTTCAGATGAATGCTTTCTACTGTAGGTGTCAATTAGACACGGTGCTAAGAAAACGGGTTTATTATGAATCCCGCGCGATGTTTTTGATCGAAGTTTACATAACATTAGTTAGCCCGTAGCAACGAACTAAAGCTGTTAACGGCAGTGTTGACAAAAACAACACAAAATGTCGGCCATCATTTACGTTACACAACATCACAATGTTCCAGATATGCATGACTTTCCTTTAAGCATGACAAACCTTATAAGTTACTATTTAATATGCCTTTATAAACGCGTATGCAGTGAATGGTGACTGACAGGGAGAGACTGAGCTAAGTAATGTATAAACAACGTAACGCTATTTAAGTTTACCTAAATAATTTAAATAGGCAAGAACATTAGAGTTAAGTAAAATGTGTACATGTGTTATGTTAATACAATGTAATGTTAAGTGCAATGCAATCTTAATGACAATGTAGTTAAGTTAGGTAGTTAATAAAATGCCAATTATTTATTGTTGTTATTCAGCGTCAATTTAATTATTAAACATATGTTTTATATATATATATATATATATATATATATATATATATATATATATATATATATATATAATTATTATTATTACTTTTTATTTCAATTGTAAAACTGCCTAATAGTTATTTAAATAATAATTTGTTGTTGTTTTTTTTACCCAGACATTTAAAAATTACTTATTTTAGAGCAGTAATCACAATATCATGAAACTGTGTCTTTCTTTTTTTAAAAATTTTTTCAGTCCAAGGTTATCATATCGTCAAAATCTTATACCAGCCCATGCCTAAATTGGAATGATCATCTCTTATCGATGGTCAAGATTAGACATGGTCTGGTATAAGTTTCAAGGTATTGTCATTACTGCTCAAAATAAGTTATTTTCAAATTTGGCTAAAACAAACAAACAAAAAACCTTTTCTCCATTGAACAGAATTTATTTTATTTTAAGAAACATTTATAATATTTTGGAACAGTAAACATGTCGGGCTAAATAGTTAAAACAAAGCACAAATTTCTCTCTTCATTAGTTTCAAAAACACAGATTTCTTTACAACAAATAAAAATACATAAAAAAAACCTTACATATATCTTGGAAACGGTATAACAGAACATTTTAGCAGTATTAATACCTTGACTCCAAAACTGTGGTACACCTTAAAAATGGTTATCATCCTGTGCCTAGTCAAGATGTGAAAACACACCATAAAAACTAGCTTCAACTGTGACTGTCCAAATGTGTGCTCTGTGGGGATTACCATAATTATATGCAATATTAAGATGTTTGATACTAAATTAAATAAATAAAGCAAAATTATACAATTATGCACTATTGTATTGCGATACATATTAATGTAGCCTCATATTTGTGACTATCGGATGATAGGGAGAAAGTCTGAAAACAACTGTATTTTTTGCATTTGATATGACACGCTTTAGATTTAAAGGTATAGTTCACCTAAAACTGACAATTCTGTCATCATTTTCTCAACCTTCACTTATCTTAAACCCGTTAGAGTTTGATTTCAAATGTTAAACTGCCTAATAGGCAATATATTGGTTATAATGGTATAAACACACACACACACACACACACATATAATGTATAATGTATGTGTATATATATATATATATATATATATATATATATATATATATATATATATATATATATATATATAAAATGTATGTATAATTAGTGATGCTCCGATCAGCATTTTTGCAGCCGATACTGAGTACCGATTCTTTGTCATGGTGATATGCCGATACCGAGTACCGATTCTGATTTTTCAAGCTTTAGATAACTTTGCCATTGCATAAGCACAATTGCTCTTTAAGTATGAGATCTCACCTTACCTAAGATAATTAATTAAGGATGTTGCATACATGTAATGGTCAGAAGCATCTTTACAAAACGAAAATAGATAATAATAATGCAATTTGGAAACATTGTGTTGTAGCGCTGCTGATGCATAACCCGGCCACATAACCCGAATGCATCTTCCTCTGCTTGTACATTTGTAAATGAACACTTGGGATCGGTTCATGATCTGTAAAGATCAACGAGTACCGATCGAGTTGTGAAATGTGATTATTGGTCGATACCGATCTTTGGCCGATCGATCTGAGCATCCCTATATAGACCATTTCAATGTTGTCATGTCATCGGCCCATGAACATTTCCTGCATGTTATAAAAATATTTCATAACTGTAACAAGAGGCAATTCAATCATAACTTAATGTTAAAACTGCTTTTATAACATTATTTATCAATACGTGGTTCTTTTTTCCTTTATTTTTTATGCCAAGAACAAATTACATTGTTTATGCAGATATACATGTAATATGTGGCTCTTTTTGGATTCTTGGAAGCTATGGAAATTAAAAATGTAAAACAGTAAATAAGTTGTGGCCATTGTTTTTGTTTATATCCCTCAAAATAGTGTATATAATTAATCTGAATTTTACTGCTGCATCATGATACTAGTCAATATCATTAATGATTTGTCACCTACTTGTTATAAACAGCTGTAAGATTTTTTTGCCTCAGTTTTAAACTACTGTTAGATTAAGTGACATCTCATTTTTTTACTTTTGTGAATCATGATAAAATATATGATAGTTATTTATAGTTAATTTTTGCTGCATGTCACCCAGTGATAGCTTTAATGCTTGAAAACCACCTGTGACCAATTCTACAACATTTAGTACACATTTTTATCTTTCTCGTTTCAGATGTCAGATCTAGAGGATGAGATTAAAGTGTTGCGGCGAAAGGTGCAGGATGGGGAAGAGGCTCTTCAAAGGGCTGGACAGTATGGCCTTCAACTTCTGGATGAAAAAATGGACCTGCATAACAGATTGGAAGAACAACGAACCGAGATGTCTAATGTTATTGAGGTACTATTGACCAAATTGTAAATCTCAATAATGTGATTATTTTAGTTTTTTCTGTAGGATTGTTGAAGCTGTGAAGCTGTGGCAGGAATGAATTTTGCTGTGGCCATGGAAGAATGAATGTAGCGGAAACCATGTATTGTGTGTCAGTGAGTGATTTCCTAAATAAAAATACATTATAATGTCATGAGTGTTTTCTGATTTCAGGCCCTGGAACAAGATAAATACTCTTTGCAAAGAGAAGTTGAATTAAAGGTCCGCATGTTGGAGAGTCTGAGATCCGAATTTGATCTTGTCAGAACCCAACAGAAGCATCAAATGGAGCAGCAACAAACACTGCTGGAGAGGAACCATGCTGTTGAGATCAGCGACTTAAAAAACAAGGTGAGTTCATGTGTTCTTTTCAGAAGTCATATGTTTTTTCCAGCATTGGTTCCTCTTCCATTTTCTTTTTCCATAAAAGCTGACGGATATCATTCTTGAATGTTTAAATCATTTCTGACTGGGAGTGTCGAACATGTCACAATTCTGCTCAATACACAGTGTTTTGAGCCTGCTGTAAGAAATGAACAGTCTAAATCAGTACATAAATTAGGGCTGAACAATATAATGTTTGAGCAGCGATATCACAATATCTGTATCAGCAACAGTCACATCACAGGATTGGATTATTTAATAAAGATAAAGATTATTAATATTATTGCAAAAAATTATTTATACAATGATGAAGTGTTATGTTTGATTGTTGGATTTCAATATTTGAATACTGCTGGACTCCTCATTAAATCATAAAGCACTGTTTATTTAACTTATATTATTGCTCTGTTTTATTTATTAATGCTTGTAAATTATTATCTTTTATACAGATGTACTGCATAGAAAAACACTTGATCAGCCCAGATGATCTAAATTAATGAAATCTTTCCAAATAGAGATATTAAAATCATCTGGTGACATTATATTCGTATTGCAGTATATATTGTGACAAAACAAAATATCACAATGTCAGATTTTCAGATTTTTTCAATATTGTGCTGCCCTGACATCAATATATTTCTCATCCAAAAACTATAATTGTTCTGGCTTACTATTCTGTATATAAGTTAGGGGCTGGGTGATTAAGCCTGAAATCAAAACCTCGATTAATTGAACATTTTAACTTGATTACGATTAATTATTTTAGGTTTTTTTTTTTTTTTTTGCACTCATAGTTTACTGACAGGTTTTGTACAGTAAATATGCTCACATATTACAAGTGAGAGATTTCTGAATGAAGGGTGCATTACTTGGTTTTAAAATAATTGAAGGAAACACACACTATCAGCTATCTATGATTATTTATTGGACATCAACGTTGAACAACTGAAATGAAAACACATATTTTAATGTAATGAAAAGTATGCCATCTCAAGGCATCTCTGGCATAGCTTTCAATCATCGTCAGTGTAGTGCAAAGTAAGGCTCAAGAATGGGTCCATCGTCCTACTTGACCAGAGATGAGATGTGGCTGCTTAGTGCTGAACATTTTTCAGTCCAGCAGCTACATTTTCACAACATGTCTTGTACATGCGGGGTCGATTTTGATTACTTTTCCATTAATCGCCCAGCCCTAATATGAGTAACACTGATCACAATCTCCTCTCCAAGTGGCTCATATTATAAATATTTTCATGTATTAAAGTGCTCAGATAATGTTACAGCCTCTGTCTGTGCCATCTTCAATTCTTTCTCTTTGCTTTTATTCTTGTGCATTGATACATTTGCTAAACTTAATATCTATCTAGAAGGATCTCATCCTCTTATCTATGGTCGAGACGTGAAAATATACCACAAAAACCTGCCTCTACCGTCACTGTCCAAACGTATTAACATTTTTGATTATAAATTCAATAAGAATCATACCAATATACTATATGATATTATATACTATTATATTATGTACCTTGCTAGACATATTAATACAGCCTTATATTTCTGGCCTAAAATAGGGAAAAACTCTGAAAAAGAAATATTTGCATGTGAGAATGCTAGTCACCCAAAACTGAAAATTCTGTCATCATTTACTCAAACTTCACCTGTCACAAATCTGTTTGAGATTCTTTCATCTGTTGAGCACAAAAGAAGATATTTTGAAAAATGCTGAAAACCTGTTACCACTGACTTCCATAGTATTTATACTATGAAAGTGAATTGGTACTGGTTTGTAACATTCTTCAAAATATCTTCCTTAGTGTTTAACAGAAAAGGAAATCTCATAAAGCTTTGGAACCAATTGAGAGACAGTAAAATAGTAATTCAATTTCATTTTCACTTTTAAAGCATGAAATCAGAATTAATTTATTGACTTTATAAAATTGCTTTGTAGGTGGTGAAGATGAAGACTGACTTAGAGGAGGCTCAACTTGCTGAGAAGCAGATGAGACACAAGCTAGACCAGCAAGCTGAAGCACTAAACAGCAAAACTGAAGAACTGCGTGCTCTCACAGAACGCGCACATGAAACAATGTCCTCAGAGATCCTTGAGCTACAAATGCAGAAGATGGAGTTGGAATCAGCAATGGTAGAGTACTGTCTGATATTTTGAATAAAAGTAAACAGGTTTGAGGACATAAGACATGTTTGTGTGCGCTTGATATTGAAATGTGATCTTGTCCTGCAGGCTACTTTGGAGCAGGAGCTTCAGGAGGCTCAATACAAAGACGAACAGTTACATTTGGCCAACACCACCCTCCAGAGGCAACTAGAGAGACTCACAGAAGAGAAGGAGGAGAGAGAGAAAGAGGCAGTGTCTTGCTACAACGCTTTGGAGGCATGTCAATACACATTTTCATAAAGCAAATGTTTATAAGACCTTAGTCTGGGTAAGATTTAAAAAAAGACCTTTCTCATAGCTCACCAATGTTGAATATATTTGATCAAACATGAAGTAAAATTACTATTAAAACTTAAATTATATATATATCACCTAAATCAAAGCTGAACTTTCATGCTCTAGCAACTATTGTAGTATGATAATCCTGTTTTTTTTTTATTTCACAATGATTAAAAAGTTTTAAATAACAGTATCTGTGTTAAAAAAACAAAGGTTTTGAAATCACGTTATAGGCTTAAATTTCAGTTGTGATCGATTTAATACACCCTTTCAGGGAATCTGCAGGGTTGTAAAATGTTTTAAATCTCAAAATCTAAATTTTAGGCCTTAAAGAGTCTTAAATTTACTGAAATATTGTGTTGTAGGTCTTAAATCCTTTTTAAATGGGTCTTAATTTTCCATTGTTGATGTATTGCTACCCGATCTGAACAACATCCATACAATCACCCACAACCATCTCTCTTTATTTAAAAAGGGTCATTTTTTACTCTACTTAATAATGGATTTATTATTATATACCTTACAATGACATATGTACAATATTATATACCTTACAATAACATTTGTTTAAAAGTGATTCGTGTATTTACTGATGAGGACATTGACCTGAACAACTTTTGTGCATAGATTTAGTTTATTATATATATTTTTTCTTTTTTAAAATCATTTGTTCTTTTTTAGTTTTAAAGAAATATAAAAAGAATATGGATACAAGTACAGTTTGCTTGTTTTTACACAATATTTAAAATATTTTGCTAAGACATATCTAAAATATATATATTTTTATTGTTAAATTATTATTGTATTATTAAATGTAATCAATTTTTAATATATATATATATATATATATATATATATATATATATATATATATATATATATATATATATATATATATATATATATATATATATAATTTTATTTTATTTATTTATTTTTTTGATAGGACAAACAAAAATCTTTTCCGTCTGGGCCATTTGAAAAAATCCTTAGTGTTTAGCCCTTTTTGAGTCTAAAATTTAATTCATAATGGTCTTAAAGCCTTAAATTTAACTTGGTGAAACCTGCGGAAAACCTGTCCTTTACAAACTTTTGAAAGATGTTTATAGTATATATTGATAGAGTTACTGCTCTGAAATGTTCTGAAACACATTTTCTACGCTGCTGCAGATTTTCTTCATACAGTGATGAGGCATTAATACATAATCTTTTCTGTTCTTTTCCATGTAGAAAGCTCGTGAAGCAAACCAAGACCTTCAGATCCAGCTGGAGCAGGTGTTGCAGCAGGCACAAGATCCAAACAGCAAAGGCAATTCCTTGTTTTCGGAGGTACAGCATTACTTCTACTTTTTAGCATAGTGATATTTAAGTGTACCGAGTGCTTTCATTATAAGTAAAGACTTTAGTGTAATTACTATAATATAAAGTTTTAATTTACATATGAACATTTAGCTTTAGATTAATGTAACTTATGCCGAGTTCAGACTGCACGATTTTAGCCACCATTTTTACTCGCTGACAGGTTTTGGAAATTGTAGACAAATGCCTGAAATCACAGGCAGTGTGAACTATCAAAGACGCCGTCAGAGAGAATCGGCAGTTAGTCGCTGACACCTGTGAGATATTTGGCGTGCTACATATCTGGAGCTGTCAGCTATTCAAATCATGCCGTGTGCAATGTTTTCTGATTGAAAATAACATCGAAAATTACCTACAGTAATTGGAAACCTCCTGTCGCTGATCCATTTTGCAGTGTAAACAAAGCAGCGACGAAACACAAGCCCAGATAGTTGTAGTAGTTGGTTTTAAAACCACAGCGGTTCGAACTGTAGTTCTGCCGAATGACTAAAAAGTTATCAGTATTGATGGTAAAAAAACTGTACATTTCTAGTCAAACCATTCTTCTGCAATCTTATACCAAAAACGGAAATAAGGGCAGTATTAATAGCTATAAATGTGGGAGAGCGTTGATATTATGTGATTGTATTGTATTGCAATATGGAACAATTAAGTGTTGATGTTAAATCAAAAGTAATTCACAAATACTTGAAAATGAAATGATTTAATGACAATAATTCTCTATGGTTACAACTGAATTAATTACAAAATAACTGTATAAAATGATCAAATATAGAATGATAAAGCATATGATATAAATTGTACCCAGCTTAAATGTTAAATTAAAGTTACAAGAGGTAGAAGGAGAGACACAGGGGGAGGGAGAGAGAGACATAGAGAGCAGGCCCAGAAGTTAGCCTGATTGCAGTAGAGTCAGAGAAGGTAGACTCCAGAGAAGGAGAGGAGCAGACCAGGAAAAGACAGGCCATGAAAAGGGTAGCCAAGAAAAGAGAGCCCAGGAAAAGAGACAGAGCAGTGTTTTACCACCTATTTTATATCTTTCTTGACCATGTGACTAAAGCCCAAATGCAGAGACATTCAAACTGACCAATCAACATGTGACCACATCGTAAAAGCCCCAAAGTCCACACACCAGGCCCTGATCTTATCAGTATCTGCCTTTGGAGTCAGTATGGACCTTCTTGAGTCAAAAAGACATGTTTTGTCATATAAACAAAAGCATATGATAATTTAGCCTCTTACATAGTCATGCAGTGTAAAAACATCTGTGACACAACCACTTTGAAAATCATGCAGTCTGAACTCGGCATTACACATAAGGAACTTAAAAACCTGACAAAAATATTTGGATTTTCACAGGTAGAAGACAAGAGGGCAGCAATGGAGCGGCAGCTGAACAGCATGAAAAGAAATTATGAGTCTCTTCAAAAGCAACATGTTCTCACCAAACAACATATGCACCACATGAAGGTACATTTTTCTTTCTTTTTTTAATTTTTTTTAAAGAATTTCTATACTATGTACATCTATTTAAATTATTCCTCGTGTCTGCTGTTTTAGATGCAGATAGCCACACTTATGCAGCTCCAGGGCAACAGGGCCGACCCAGCCCAGCTTGAACGATTGCAATTCATGTTATCTGACAAGAACAAAGAGATAGAAAGCCTGATGATGAAAGTAAGAGAACTGGAGAAAGAGAAGGTAAGCTTACCGTATTACATCATCACAGAAATGAAACATAAATGTTTGAGAGATATTACTAATAACCATGTCGCCAACAGATGACTGTAAAAGACCACCATCCACATCCTCCATCTAATGAAGGCGAGCTTAAGGATGAGACATATTACACAGATCTATTGAAAATGCAACTTGCAAATTCAAAGTAAGTGTTCTCTCGTCAGTTATTTGACTTTATAAGGGTGCTATTGGACTTTTTTTTAATGATATTGGTGATTTTTTTTATAGAAAGGATGCAGAGAAACTAAAGGAAGAGTTATCGATGGCGAGAATGAAAGCTCTCTCTGAAAGTCAGAGAGTGTTGGAGTTGGAGAGGAAACTCTATGGCACAGAGCAAGCACTGAAACTAAGACACAGTGACAATATGAAGCTTCAAGTCAAGCTTGAAGAACTAAAGATAAAATACACACCGAATGGTAATAACTTTTCACTTATGAGACTTAGTTTTCTACTTTTAAATCTACATTAAAGGTTAGATTTATTTTAACAATAACTGATGAACTTTTAACCCTTTGACTTGCAAGTTTTAAATTCTCTGGCTGACCCCCCACATGAACTTTTTTTTTTTTTTTTTTTTTTAAATATGACTATTCTATAGAATGTATTACTTTTATATGTCCATGGTGGTGAATCACAATTATCATGACAGCAGCAGTTATTTTTTGTCTGTTTATTTGTTTGATTTTTATTTTTTGCTAATATTCACAATCTTCTCAACCCTGTAAAGCCTGTAAACACATCAAAAATAGACAGAAAATTCAAATTTACTGTAATTGAGATGTTATTAAACCATCTAACAAATAGAATACAAAGTATCAAATCATATACAACAGGTTTTAAGCAAAGGATTGATTACTTTGATATGATATAGGTCTCAACTCGTGTATCCGATGATATGATATGTGCAGTTTTATAGGGTTAATTATATTTAGGGATTTATAGGGTTTATTAGATCTAGGGATTTATAGGGTTAATTAGATCTAGGGATTGTTAATTATATCTAGGGATCTGGCTTTTTTGAACTCTAGTTTGAGTAGTTTGATTTTGAGTGTCTACCGAAACTTGATCCAATACTTCTATAATACATAAACAAAGACTAAAGAATCAAAATCCAGGATGAAAAAACAGATCCAGGATGTTCCTTATTTTTTATTTAATTCACCTTATTTTAACATTCAACAACTCTGTTAACAAGCGAGCGCTTCTGTGAAGTAGCTTAAACAATCAAATAATAAATAACATGAATTCTTCAATTTAGGACTTTAGTGCAGTAAATATGAAAGAAAATCTAATATAGAAGCAAATAGCACCTCAACTTAAAATACCCAGCAGGCATGTAAAGAAAACAAATGCCACAGTGTTTGCAAAGCCAGTTTAACCAGTTGCGACTCTTCAACAAAGTGATGTCATGTCGCACACGTTGCTGTTTCTGTGTGAAGTCAAGACAGAGGTCTAACTCTGTGCCACCGCATAACTATAGATGTGTTAAAAAATAATGAAAATATTTATATATAAATATATATACAGTTGAAGTCAGAATTATTAGCCCCCCTGAAGGGGCGTAGTAGCTGAAAGCCGATTCACCCTGCTTTGACTGAACTCTTGGAATTTTTAATTTACTTGATCCTAAAGATCTGAGTGATCTGTTAGGTTTGTATTCAGTGAGCATGTCTGTAATGTATTGAGGTCCTAGACCATTTGGTGATTTATAGATGAGTATTAATGCTTTAAAATCTATTCTGAATGTAACTGGGAGCCAGTGTAAAGACCTGAGGACAGGTGTGATGTGATTTTCTGGTTCTAGTAAGAATCCCGGCGGCAGCGTTCTGGATCAGCTACAAATGTCTGACTGTCTTTTTGAGAAGGCCAGTGAGGAGGCCGTTACAGTAATCCACCCTGCTGATGATAAAAACGTTAACAAGTTTCTCTTAGTCCTCACTGTAAACAAAGCATCTAGTTCTTGCAATCTTTTTGAGATAATAGTATGCTGATTTAGTTACTTCTTTGACATGACTACTGAAACTCAGATCTGACTCCAGAATCATACAAAGATTCCTATTTTTTGTTGTTTGACCCCAAAAGCCAAGATACGCATTCACCTTGAGAACCTCATCTCTGTTCCCAAATGCAATGACTTCAGTTTTGTCTTTGTTTAACTGAAGAAAGTTTTGGCACATCCAGCTGTTCATTTCATCAATGCATTGGTAATTTGTAACGTCTGTTATTATATGCTGGTCATAAATGTTATGTTGTTTGTATTCAGAGGTGAACAAAGCACAAGTACAGAAACGCCGTCGGGAGAAGTTTCCTGTTCCAGAAGAAAACTCTTCATCTATAAAAGACGAAACCGCAACCCAGCAATCTGAGCCAAGCAAGAACTCGAATGAAAAAGCAGAAGAAAAAACCCTCAGTCATCCTGTCGAGAAGCCAGTTGTGATCCCATTGCAGTCTGAACAACCCACAGAACCCAACTCTGTCCTGTCCCGGGAGAGCAAGTCTGTCCGCATCTGTGAAGATCCTCCAGTATGCATTCCTGATGCACCCAGGTCAGTGCCAACCTCTGCATGCCAACCCTTCTCCCTTCTGCTGCGCTGTGTCAACTTTACAGTCCTTGTCATCTTCCTCTTCCTGGGTTTTATGAGAACACTCACTCCTCGCCCGTCACTTCCTGCTCTACCGCTTCCTCTCAGGAATCCTGTAGCTCGAAGGAACATGCTTTGACATGTAATCTCATGACTTCTTGGTTTAATGACTGCTCATTAAGAAGATTGCTTATTAGGAAATGCTAAATTGTTGTGGAAATGTGATTAATGTTAGAGTCCTATACTATAATACACTATAATATAATATGTTAGAGTACACTTTGTTCACACTTGTAGTTAATTTATCCTGGTCTAGAACACCACACATTCATTCACTTTCCTTCGGCTTAGTCCCTTTATTCATCAGGGTCACCATAGTGGAATGAACCGCCAACTTATCCAGCATATGTTTTACACAACGGATGGCCTCCCAGTACTGGGAAACATCCATACACACTCATTCACACACATACTCAAACACTACGGCCAATTTAGTTCATCCGATTCACCTGTAGCGCATATCTGTGGACTGTGGAGAAAACCGGAGCACCCGGAGGAAACCTACGCCAACACTGAGACAACTCAATAAATAATTTTAATAATAATAATACATATTAAGCTTGTTGGTGTTCACACTTTACCTTTAAGATACAAGCAAATGTTGCTAGAACAGCACCAGGTTGAGTTAATAATGCATGAACTTCCTTCTTTAAATATTCTAACGTTCAATATAATTACTCCTGTGGCAGTAGGAATATTGTGAGTTATATTAACTAATAAATTGATGTGTGAAATGCCTTTTTAAACTTAAGGTTTATGTTTTGAACCTCCACAAACTGAATGATTTGCCTGTAGGTCTCCAGTAAATGACTCCAATACCAAGAATGTGGATCAGACTCATCAGAGCAGCGAAGAGGAGGAAAACTGGAGAACTGAAAAGAAGAGGAAAAAGTACCAACAACCCACTCATGTTAGCTCACAAAAGACCATGGCCAATGAGTGCGCTCAACAGTAGCTTCTCTAATTCAGTATGTGAATCATATCATATGTTTATGAAAAGATCTATAACTCGGGTCTGTAATGTTGAAGCTGTGGCATGTCTATCTGTGAATCATTTGTTGTGCAATTTGTCATTTTTGCATTTATTAAAACCTCTGTAATATAATTAATTAGCATGTTAAAATAAAAGAGTAAATGAATTAAAATTGTTGGATGAATTATGTTAATTTAAAGGGTCAGGAAAAACTATAACACATTTTTTGAGATGTTGACAGTCATATATGTGTCCTACGTTGCTAAAAACACTATTAGGACACATATATTTCACTAAAAAGTGAAAATTAGTTGTTTTTGTGTTATTTCAAGCTAATTTGTGAGTTTGAAAAGAAATTCTGAAGCAGCGTCATGGCGATGAGTAAACTGCAGTGCGGAGATTGGCTGTCTGTACTGGCCAATTCAAAGTGACATCATTGAATTTTCAGCACATCTATCACACATTAATTTACGAGAGAGACTTGGTTCGAAACAATAAGCGTGCTGTCTTGTAAACGAGATGCAACTTCGTTAATATGTGTGATATATTGAAGCTTTAAAGACTCTTTTTACCTGTTACAGTGCTCAGAGAAACGCCACGTTGTGTTTCCAATCGTAATTCAAACAAGTAGTAGTAGTAGAAGAATTGTTTGGAGACATGGGTCGTCAGTGTTGTGTTTATAAATGTGCCACAATGATGGTTTTGTTTGTTATGTGTGGATTACAGTGCTCTGCTAACACAAGACAAAAATTTGTTTGTAAGGAACATTTTTTACCCGAGAGCTTTTCACATCTGGAAATGGTGAAATCTGGATTTGCTGCTCGTCTCTTTTTAAAAAAGACATGGCTCCAGTCGTGTTGATTGTCCTGTCTCTACGGATTTGGTAAGTGTGTGATCAATGTTCTTTGTTTATGTTTATTCAGAGGCAAAGTTAGTTAGTATCGTCAGCAGTCCTCTTTCAGTTTTTAAAGACATCCTTAGTGATTTAGTGGCTAAGTTTACAGTAATATCACTACAATATTATGGACTGAAAATCCTCCACTTGCAGATTTGCTGTAAATGCTGCTCTCTGAATCACTGTCTATCTTCCCTTCGTCTGTGTTTGTGTTGTCGGTATGAAAATCAGCTGTAGTGCACGTATTGAAACTCCCCATGCAAACCCTTCCCTCTTGCGCTGTTGGACACTTCCACCTAAACAAAGCTTTTCAAACTAGAGGTCTGAAAACACCCTGCTGAGGGGGAGGGGGGGCTATATATCATTTCAGCGTCAATATCGTAATGTGATCATTCGCAATAGTCACATCGCAAGTATACGCAATGTGGAGTCTGGATTATAATTGATCATTCTGCATATGTTTTTTGAGGCCTGTGACTGTGAGGGTTTTCAAAGCATTCAGGCATGAGAAATCATAGCGTTTGTAACTTTGACAAATTAACAACGATTTAATTTTATTGAACTGATTATAAAAAAAAGACTATGCAGTATTACTCTATAGATCAATAGCCTAATTTCCATCAAATTTGGCTTAGACCATGCTGCCAAAAAGTTATAGAATTTTCCAGTTGCCCTGTAGCTTGTTGCCGTGCTTGTTTCTGATGTGGCCGTTGGGCTGCTTGGCCCTGATAATTACTGCTTGCAGCTACATTTTTACATTTCATTATTCCACTACTGTATACCTGAATACAGTTCAACTCCTCGGAAACAAGGAAATGCTGTTAATTTAATGTAAATCTTGTGATTTATTGTATTTATCGATGCTTGTAGATTGATTATATTTTATGTGTATGCACTCCCCTACAGAATCCTCCTAGTCCGTCTAAAATTATTAAAAAAAAATTTAAATCGTTATTCAACTCATCTTTAGTAAAATTGTATTCCTATCGCAGAACGAAAAAACATTGCAATGTTTTATTTTTTTTTTAATATTGTGCAGCCCTACTGTGTGTGTTTACCTTTGTACCTAATGATGCATGTGCTTATGTGTGTAAATATAACAGCTATCTTACCTTAAATTCCCAGCAGTGTCCCGTTTTAAAATGCAATATACAAAACTTGGGTCTTGGGAGGCAGGTTTACTCAAATGGTTTAATAAGAAGCAAACATAAATTGTGCAAATATAAGTCATATTCAAATAAGTAAACGTGTATAGTAGTAAATACAAAAAAAACTAAACAAATTTTTTTTTTATTTACTTTAGATTCAGCTAACATATCACACACTTAAAAAAAAACTATAAAATTTAAAACACAACAATAAATGGAATATACAATGTAAAAAAATCTTGAAAATAGTGATTAAAATAGTTTTAATGTTTTCAAAAAATATTTTAGGGATTTGACTTTTTATGAAAAAAGTGAAAAAATACAATCACAGTACATTTACATAGAAAATGGAAAAAAAACAGAAGGGGTATATACATCACATAAAAAAGATCATATTTATACATTTCAGTTGTTTTTAAGGCATTTTATTAAAGAGTTAGAAATAGTAATACTGTTTCAGTAAGCAAAAAAAAAAAAAAAAAAAAAAAAAAAAAAATATATATATATATATACACACACACAAAAAAGGGTTTTGGTGTGTAAATTTACACCTATTCATTCATTCATTTTCTTTTTGGCTTAGTCACTTTATTATCTGGGGTCGCCACAGAGGGATGAACCGCCAACTTATCTAGCGCATGTTTTATGCAGCGGATGCCCTTCCAGCTGCAACCCAACATTGGGAAATACACTCCCATACACTCTCACACACATACACTACAGACAATTTAACTTATTCAATTCACCTTGTCTTTTGACTGTGGGGGAAGCGGGAGCACCCAGAGGAAACCCACGCGAACATGGGGAGAACATGCAAACTCCACACAGAAATGCTAACTGACCCAGCTAAAATTTTGCTATTAAGAATAAGGAAATATATTTTCTTTTAATGTAAAGCTTCAGTTTTGTAATTAACAAAACCAAATAAAACTTTTTCCTGTAGTGACAGTATCAACGTTCTTAATTACAAAAAGGGAAAAATCTTTCCAAAGCAAATTAGAATAACTGCCTTGCCAGAGTATTGACTGGGGCAGCACAGTGACGCAGTGGGTAGCACAATCGCCTCACAGCAAGAAGGTTGCTGGTTCGAGCGTCGGCTGGGTCAGTTGTCATTTCTATGTGGAGTTCACATGTTCTCCCCGTGTTGGCGTGGGTTTCCTCCACAAGTCCAAAGACATGCGCTATAGGTGAATTGGGTAAGCTAAATTGTTCGTTGTGTGTGTGTGAATGAATGTGTATGGATGTTTCCCAGTACTGGGTTGTAGCTGGAAGGGCATCTGCTGCGTAAAACATATGCTGGATAAGTTGGTGGTTCATTCCACTGTGGCAACCCCAGATTAAGCCGAAAAGAAAATGTATGAACGAGTATTGACTGGATATGTACGATGGATAATTCTAAATGACACTTCTTTTAGATTATTTGTAATTGAGTAGCTATTTGGAAAGAGCTATATGTTTGTTTCCAAACAATATCGTGAACACAAGAGCTCCAATAAAAGTAACATTTGAAACTGACACAATTCCATTAAGAAATGAAGAGCGTATTGATTTGTTTGAAGAGGTTGGCGAGAAACATCATTCATCATTGATGTAGAAGGGTCTAAAGAAGGAAAAACAGAAGGACAGGGGATACCCAGCTCCAGATGGTACGGCATCAAATACTTTACAAATTCTTTCAGGTTGGATGGGAATATTAAATCAGTTAAGAAATTCTGTATCATTAATGAATGGCCATTTGCATTAAACAATTGACCAACAAGCAGAATATTTGCTTCAAACCAGCGTTGGAATAAGAGATTTGTTTTTGAATACAATATTTTTGGTTATTCCAAATTATGGATTTGACTTTCAGTAGGGTTGCGTCAGGAAACGTGTAGCCAATCACCGCACTCAGTAGGAATGACGTTCGCCAAAAACACAGACTTGCTTTCGTCTGATTGGTTCACGTATGCGTTTCAGCCGGACTGCGGAAGTGCCCATGGTGTCTGTTGGTTTCTGTTACTGCACTACAGCCAAGCTCAGCACGTTAACATATTAAACACATGCCGATGTTTTTTTTTTTGCTGTAAACTCCAAGAATGAGTTAAAACAGTGACCGTAAATCGCCAGGGCGGGGATGGATTTTAGGATCGGTTGGTTTCCTGGAAATGGATAAACCTGATATTGTCTTATTTACACATATTTAGCTTTTATATAAGTTAAGATAATGTTGACAAGTCGTACAATGGCAAACAAGTGGAGTATCAGATTTGGACTGACTGTCACTTTCTGGCTGTTGAATCTTCATATTATATTTGCCCACGATGTGAAGGTGAGATCTGCTGCTGGGATGTACCATATTTTAATATTTATTATTATTTTACATGGAAGAAACCATTCTGTATCCTTTTTGTCTGCGTGTGTTGTTGTGTTAAGCTTTTTGGACTAGGCTATATACCTGTCTATAAAAGATAAGACAAATGTTGAAATTTGTTTAAATAATTTTGACATCAGTTTTATAAAAAAAAAAAAACTCTATATCTTATTCATTCATTTTCTTTTCGGCTTAGTCCCTTTATTAATCAGGGGTTGCCACAGCAGAATGAATCGCCAACTATTCCAGCATATGTTCAACACAGTGGATGCCATTCTAGCTGCAACCCTGAACTAGGAAACACACATTTCCTTGTACTGGGCCAATTTAGCTTATTCAATTCACCTATACCGCATGTCTTTGGACTGTGGGGGAAACCGGAGCACCTGGAGGAAACCCACGCCAACACTGGGAGAACATGCAAACTCCACACAGAAATGCCGACTGACCCAGTGAGGGCTTGAACCAGTGACCTTCTTGCTGTGAGGTGACAGTGCTAACCACTGTACCACCGTGTCACACAATCTTGTATTTAGTACATTATTATTATTTTTAGTGTAATAATAGATAAAATTGTCATCCACAAGTGTGCATTTTTGGGTAGACGTGGACTATTTTTCTAATTTACAATAAGTATTTTAAAAAATCTTTAATAGGCATAAAACTATTTTAACAGTAAAAATGGCTTAATCTTATATATTTTTGTTGGCGATTCTGATTGTTTTTTTTATCTTGTATTTTTTTCTTTTATTATATACAGGGTTCATACGGTCCTGAAAAGTCATGAAATTTCAAAAAGGCATTTTCCAGGCCTGGAAAAGTTTTTGAAAAACAAATAAACGCAAAACATTTGTTTCACAATTATCTGTGTACTTGAATATATTTGAGATGAACTGGAGTTATACTTGACACTATATTTGATGGCTAAACTTCAAAAACATAAAATGGGTAAAAAAAGCAATAACGATTTTAGCTTCGCCTGTCTTTCACTCGCTTACACCGTAATTCAAGATGCATTTTGAGTGTCTTGTCCAGAAACAATATCGAACTGCAGAGGTAAGATACTGTGGGTGCTAAAGGCTAATTAGTACTAAACTTAAGTCTTGTGAAAACACAAGCCACGCAGACAGCAAGATACTTTCTAAAAAATATTTTACAGATATTAAAATAAAAATACACGACATGAGTTGTCACACATTATTTAATATGCTGTAATAAATTTGAACGTAAATTTTTTCTTATTTACCACGTACAAACAAGATCATGAATATTTTCCTTAAAGTTTTGGAAAAGTCATTGAAAAGTCTTGGAATTTTAGCAGCAAAAACTTGTATGAACCCTGTATATATATATTAATCTCCATAATGTACACATTTTTCTGTACTTAATTAAATGCTCTCCCCACCAAGAAAAACATTTTTGAATTGCAATGCTTAACTCCTAATGTCTTTAGTTAACACACTCAATGCATTTTCTTTCAACACATCCCAAAATTTCTAAAATATTAGCCTCTACACTATCATATACTATGATAAAATATGAAGTGTAAGACCGATTTATTTGAAAACATAAATTCATCCTCCTTATTTATTGAAGTATACCATAAAATAATTCAGATTCTCATTCAACATGCTTTCTTGTTTTTTTAAACCAATGCTGTGTGTGTAAACCATTATTAAAAACAATCAAAATAAACTCAACCATTTGGTCGAGCAGGCAGTTAAAGGTTTAAAATAATATTAGATTTGTTTGTTTACACAGTCACCAACAGCTCTGTCGATCAAAGAAGACTCTGATGATTTTAACAATGCTGAAGAGACTCATTTGGAGGATGAAGATCCTGAAGATCTGGAGGTTTTCAGACCTACAGACAAGTGGCAAACTCTCAGACCAGGTGGGCTTATTCCCATGCTGACTGTCGTGTTTTTATCTGAACAAACAGTTGATTAACAGCTCAATTCCACATTACCTGTAAATCATTGTAGGTCAAGCCGTTCCAGCAGGCTCTCATGTCAGACTGAATCTCCAGACCGGACAAAGAGAGGTCAAGATGGGAGAGGAGGAAGGTTTTAAATACTGGAAAGATGGAAACAGGTAAAGGGATCAAAGTTTGCAGTAACATAATAAAAGTGTAGTCCAGCTTTTATTTATTTGATTATATTTCTCTAGATTTAAATGGTGAGCTTTAGGTTAATCACAATTATTCACAACATAAATTTATCTAAGAATGAAAGTTTTTTCAGCCTTTTACTGAATAATATTATACATTTTTAAGCCATAGACCTTTGGTAACCAGGGGTGAACTAAACCAATATGCCAGATAAGCAGCCGCTTAGGGCCCCAGTGAATTGGGGAGCCCCAAACAACACCAAGAAGCCAATATTATTCATATAGTTCTTTTATAAATTTCATATGTTGTAAAATCAGGTGGCTCAGTGGTTAGCACTGTTACCTCACAGCAAGAAGGTCACTGTGGGTTTTCTCCGGGTGCTCTGGTGTTCCCCACAAGTTCAAAGACATGCTCTATAGGTGAATTGGGTAAACTTAATTGGCCATAGTGTATGAGGGTGTATGTGTGTTTCCCAGTACTGGGTTGTAGCTGAAAGGGCATCTGCTGCGTAAAACATATGCTGGAATAGTTGGCGGATCATTCCGCTGTGGAGACCTCTGATAAAATCAGAGACTAAGCCGAAGAAAAATGAATGAATGAATGTTGTAAAACCTGTCCATAACCATTAAGGTTACTTCTTTTCAAAACTGGGGGTCCCCATGAATAGTGGAACGTTCCTTCCATACTGTACATGCAAATACTAAAGTCTAATATCGGATATGGCTAATTAGCTGTACATAGTTTGTAAACTTATTTTTTTTTGTGAATTTATTATATTTATTTTTACATTAAGAAGATAATGGTTCCACTTAAAGAGCCCATATTATACATGAAATAGGGTCATATTTTGGTTGTAAGGGTCTCCAACAACAGTCTAATATGCATGCAAGGTCAAACAACACTTTCACTGTCTTATAATCTGCATTTATTTTTACCTAATTATCCTAGCGACTCTCATATGAATCGTTCAGTGATTCATTTGTTCCCAAACCCCTCCTCAGCGCAAAGCTAATCTGCGCTGATTGGACAGATGAAAGCCTGCTGCGATTGGTCGACGACACTGACAGGCTTCAGCGCTAGACAGAGTGAAATGCCCAGCAGCTAATCAACAATATAAAAGATGTCACAGTGCATACACGCTTCATAGTGGATTTTGGCTGCCAGTGGGTGAATGTAAACACAGACGATGGACTAGAAAATACTGACGACTAACTATTTTATTGAGCAAAAAGTCCAAGAACTGTCGAGGAGATCTCCTAGCCCGTCACAGTGTACCTGCTCTTCACACACACACACACAGGGCCGGCGCGTCCAGAATAGAGACGGCGCGGCGGCGACACCTCCCTTACCACCCCGCGTCCTCAGTTATATCCGCGAATACCCCCCCCAACCGCGACACCCCCCGGTCCTCACTTTACTAACGGGTCCCTTTCGTTTTCACTATCGGTTGAGGGCGGCGTGATCATCCTTTGCCTAGAGCGTTACCCTCCTCAAAGAGGACACACACACACACACACACATATTAACCTCCTAAGAGGAGACACTCACACACACGAACCTCCTCAGAGAAGACACACACACACATTACACTACTCCCCGAGGACACGACACACACGCCTAGAGCGCCAGTTCAGCTTGCTGGGTGCAATTTAGACACCTCACCTCGAACCTGAGCTGAACTATTTTGAAACTTGACCGTTGCATGTGTGTAGAAACAGCTGACGATCCGTAAACAAAGCGGCACGCGTCGCGATTTCAACGTGGCTTTACACGCGATATGAGAATATAAAGAGTTAACCTGAAACAGCACACGCGGTTACAAGTAACAAAACACAACTAAATACATAATGTGCAAGCTAGAGTAAACGAGGCAATAATTTTAATCGCACGTACTTACACTTGTGAATTGGGGGAAAAAACTGATTCATGATGCACTGATCCATGTTCTGACAGTCTTTACTGATCCTTCCTTTAACAAACTGATGAAGTCTTCTTTGTAAGCATATAGTTTCCAGAAGCCCTCGATCTGCTCAAGGCTGGGCTATATTGCTGAGGTTTCATCTTTGGGTGAACTGTCAATAATATCCATCTGCACAGCGTGACTTCATTCGACCGGTGTCTGTGTGTGTCTCTGTGTGTGTGTGTGTGTGTGTGTGTGACTTTTTTTCTGTTAGTGGGCGGGGCCGCAGGTTTCAAATCTCCCGGGTTTGCGCGCCCAACTACTTGTGTTTCGTAGCCGCGTCATCACGAAACACCTAATGACTCATTATCAAGACGACTCGTTTGAAGCACTATGAGTCGACTCTTTTATAGATGAATCAATAGTTTTAAACACTGTACACTTACAGATTTAAGCCTTAGCTGGATATTTCACTTCACTTAGAGCTGTGTTACACACTACATGGAAGGGCATTTTCAAAAACCCATAATATGGGCTCTTTAAAGGTGCAGTATGTAAGTTAGACACCCAGTGGTTGAACTAGGTATTACATTTCTGGATCAAAACAAATGCATATTTTGTCCTAACAAACACATCGAATTAATATATTAGAAACGGCTTCTATTTCTTGCAGCTGAACAACAGAAAACTGACAGTGATTACCTCAGCTGCACCTCATGTGCTTTATACAGTGTTAAATGCTAATAATGTGAGTTTGAATGCTATTTCACATGACATTTATTGCCATACTACTAAAAGCAGCAGCAGATAGTTCACCTCAGATCTCGAAAATAAAATAAACTGTCTGAAATTGAACTTTAGAACCGTGACTCAGTATAAACCAACACATATCAGTGATTTAGCATCTACATTTAATAATGTTAAAGAGGTTTAATATGTATTAATTAGATTATAACCCTTACCATTTCGTTGGAGTGCAGTAAGTGCACTATGCTGTGCTTCTGAATGGCTGTAAGTTTCTGTCATGCTTCGTCTGATGCAAACAGCCAAGTTGCTTATTACTGCAAATCGCATCACATAGCGTATTGTTAGGACACAGGGTTACAATGTAACCTGCTCACCTAATGCTTACGTTCATAATATTTCCAATATTTGCTAATTAATAACCTCATGTGGAACTCTGAATCTGCGTCTCATTTTGGAGTCCGCTACTGTCCACTGGAGGGTGCATTTCCGTCACGGAATGTTTTCCAACAAGGCAACCCGTGGTGCTGAAATATAATTGGCTAAACTGGCAGTGGGCGAGTTGAAATAACCAAAACAAAGACATCGTTCCAGCATGGAAAACACAATTTCAAAGCAGAACATCTGACTTCAGCATTGTTTTTCAGATAAACAAGAATGTTCACTTGGAATGTTTCTTAAATATCTGCAAACATATTATGGTATTTTTGTGCTTTAGAAGAGTCAAAAAACTTACATGCAGAACCTTTAAAATATATTTTAACATGCAGTTTATTTACAAAAACAAAAAAATCTATAGAGAAAGAGAATGCTTTGGTTTCAATGTTAGGGCTCCATACCTGGACTTGCTTAGGGACCCCAAATCACTGCCCCTGTTGATAATGTCACATTCTTTAAAAATAAAAATTGTTTTTAGATGAATATAGCTTCATATTTAGGACAAAAATCCACTGGTTATTTCAACACTTATGAAAAACAATAATACATAGTCATTTTAATATATCACAATCAACACATGATGAAGATCTAAAGAGTAGCTATAATTTGCTATTCTTCATGTCTTTACATTTTTTAAAATCCTAAATAATTGTAAAATCAAAGTCCAGACCATTATACTGAATAATTTCTGCAGTTGTAGCAGTTTTCATGGGAACTATTCTTCAGTTATTTGTTTTTGCATGTCAATTTTTGTATTTTAAAGGCATTTTATGGCATTAAAGGATATTCATGCAGTAGTAAAATTCTCTTTAAACACTGTAAATCAAATTTCAAATACTTAAACTTTAATATTGAATGTTTTGGATCACAGATAAATGTTTAGTCTCTTTTTAAAGAAGACATTTAGTGAATTATTGTTGTACTTGCCTTTAATATGCTTGCTGTGTATATAAAATGCAGAAACCAAATTGGATGACTCCTCTTAGAAGTAAAGTAAGTTGTTTTTCCTCTTGTGGATAAGGCAAGGTATGGTGAATATGGACAGCCATTCATTTACAGCCGAGGAGTTGAAAAAGGCTCTGAAAAAGTTTAAAAAAGGAGCGGATGACCCTGTAGATCAACAAGTAAGATCATTTCATTTAATCTCCAACCATTTTTCTTTGTTGCGTTTTGAGTTCTGGTTAAATTGTGTATTCTAATAGGAGGAAGATGCAGTGAGAGCCCAATTTCGCCCCATAGAAGAGCTGAAAAAAGACATGGAGGCTCTGGACATGCTTGTGGAAACAGATGTTCAGGTTATGAGGAGGCTTTTAGACCAGTTTAATAACACTAACAGCACAACCGAAGAGAAAGTCGCAGCTCTTCTAGACTTGGAGTATCTCGTGCACCAGGTAAAGCTTCAGTTCTTCTTCTTATTAAGTAAATAATCCTATAATTAAGTCACTGAATCTTTTTTTAAATTTACTGTGTAGGTTGATAATGCCCAGAATTTGGTGTCCATGGGAGGAATGCATTTGGTTATCAGATCTTTAAATAGTACGGATGTTCGTCTCCAGGAGTGCGCTGCATTTGTGCTTGGATCGGCTGTTTCCAGGCAAGTAGCATTCTCTCTGAATGCATTCTATATGTATTGGTGTCTATTTCACGTTGTTTCAGACTGACAGCGAAAGATTTCCTCATTCAGACTTCAAGTGGTTCCCCAGAAACCAGCTTTGTTAGAGAGCCCCTGTTTATACATCATATTATAATGATAAAGTAAAAACTAGAGATGCACAAGAAAAGAGAAAAACGGGCAAAAATATGAGCCAAAATAAAGGTTATGCTGCGCCAAACTGCCTATCAGTGAGTATGTTTACATGGAAACCAATAATCCGATTGTAATACGATTAAGACAACATTAAGGATGATATGTTCGCGAACAGAAGAGCAAAATCAAAAAAACACCCGGCCAGATGATACTGTGCAGACAGCCTATAACAAGCTGTCACTATAAACACACACACACATAGACACACAGAACCACGCTCTCTCTCATTCACACACATACACATGCACATACATACAGCACCAAGCCAGCGACGCACATCGTCACGCTCTCTCTCATTCACACACAAACACACACACACACACACATGAACAGCATCCACGCGGATGCGCGCATGCTCACTAGCGCGGGAGCGATATTGTTAAACCGCCCTCTCCCGTTCAAATTACACCAGAGTTACCAACCACTCCCGAGCTTTATTCGACAATTTATTCTCGCACCGCAAGAAATCTGGTCGGCTCCAGCAGTACAGCAGCGGGAATGCAGGCCTCTAGATTGTTTTTACCACGTCTCCCTTCTCGTCCGGTCAAAACCCGAAATACTGCCAAATATATATATATATATATATATATATATATATATATATATATATATATATATATATATATATATATATATATATATATGTATATGTATATGTGTGTATGTATGTATGTATGTATATATAATAGATGAGTGAACATATAAGGGAACTTTTATCCACTTGTTTTTGCTTATGTAACAAATTAAAATGTGCATAATCTATTGCATATAAATGGTGCAGTGGGGCTGAGGGCTCTGTTGGAGCACAAAAACCTTGTCTCTGTTTTTCAAATCTCTTTGAAATTGTTGTTTTATTGAGTAAAATGTAAAAAAAAGATCTGAACAAAAAAGAAACAGCACTGTGCCTCAGCGTAATGAAGGTAATGAAAAAGCAAGTAGAAACAATAATGAAAATGATCTGTTTTTGTGAGCTGTGCTTGATTAATTTGTACACTATATAGTAGACAATGCAATGTTGTTTTGCCTGCAATATTGTGAATGCTACTGCACCTTTGCTCTTACATAATTCCTTCTGTCATTTGTATTGTTTTCTAGTAATCCTTCAGTGCAGGTTGAGGCAGTAGAAGGTGGAGCATTACAGAAGCTGCTGACATTGCTTGCCACTCAGCGACCAATGACAGTCAAGAAAAAGGTACAACAAACCAGAAACCATTATTGTCAAATAATAAAGATAGTAAATTGAATTGTCTGTAATGGGGTAGGATGGTTCACAAAATTGTTGGTTCATATTATGGTTTTGTGGGCACGGTTTTCAGTTTGCAGCTCTTAAATACATTTGAGAAATACCATGAATCGGCATACAATACATAACCTCATATCTACCATTTACAGTGTTTTAAAAAAAGGTTATACTCAAGGCCCAGTGTATTCTGATTTCAGTCTTGAAGTTTTTATTTAGTCTTTTGTTTTTGATTAATGGTAATGACAACAGCGTGTTCATTTTGGCTGCTGCCATTGAAAAAAAAAAAGGTAAACTGTCAGTTTAGACTCCGACTCGGCTGACTGTTAAATATGAACTGTTGTTTTTTCATGAACCATTCCATTCCTTGTCTGTAACATAGATAATGTATGAATGCAGATGAATGTATCGGTTATTGTGAAAATTCTGCTTTTTTACAGGTGTTGTTTGCTGTGGCTTCACTACTGCGTCACTTCCCATTCGCTCAAAGTCACTTTCTGAAGCTGGGTGGAGTGCAGGTGCTCAGTGAACTGTTTCAGACACCAGGAGCCGAGGCCATGCGAGTCAGAATCATCACGGTTCTCTACGATATGATCATCGAGAAGGTTAATGTTTGTTTGCAAGCCTAAAGATTTGATACACTGCCATACAAATGTTTTTTTGGAAGAAATATTAAGTAGTATTTTAAATCAGTAGGGATGCATTAAATTGCCATAAAATGATAGTATATACTTTAACAATGCTATGACAACCATTACATTCTGGTTCATCAAAGAAACAAGAAAAAGGTTATTATGAATTTTATCAAATATTTAAAAGTGTAGTTCACCCAAAATATGAAAATTCTGTCATCATTTACTCTCCCTCCACTTATTGTTATTATTTGCGCTTCCTTCTTCTGAAGAACAGAAAAGAATATATTCAGATTGAAAAAATGTCCATTTTACCATCATCATTTTCTTCCTACTATACATGTCATGCATACATGCTACCGGTACATTTTTTAAAATATCTTCTTTTGTGTTCAGTGAAAAAAAGAAACTCATAAAGGCTTGTAACCACATAAGGGAGAATATACTGTTAGTCCATTTTTATTTTGGGGGGTAAATAACTGTTGATATATTAGAAACGGCTTTAATGTCCCTTTAAGCACCACAATGTTTATTTTTAAATAAAATATGCCTTGAGCAGCAAATCTAAATATTATAAAGATCTCAGATAATTTTGCTTTGATTTGTCAGGAAATTATTAGATTATGCAGATGCCAAGTCAAGACCTCAGTTTAACGCCTCATCCGAAAGACAGCGCTCACTGACAGTATAGCGTCCCCTTCACTTCACTGGGGCATTAGGACTCACACAGACTGCAGGTTGAGCGCCCCCTGCTGGCCTCCCCAACACACCTCTTCCAACAGCAACCTAGTTTTCACATGTGGTCTCTCATCCAGGTACTGGCCAGGCTCAGCCCTGCTTGGCTTCAGTGAGTAACCGATCTTGTGCTGCAGGGTGATATGGCTGTGGCTACTCCTAAATAGTGTGCATAAGGCACACAAATATAAAATGACAGTATTGAACAGTAGACATTTTCAGTTTGAAATGATAACTATGGAAAGGTGTTTTTTCCAAAAGATAAAAACTACATTTAATTACAATTTGATTTAAGCTAGGCCTGTCACAATAATCAGTATATCGACTTACCGCACATTACATGGACATGACCTCGTTCGTTTTTGGTAATGGAATATATACTCACCGGCCACTTTATTAGGTACACCTTACTAGTACTGGGTTGGACCCCCTTTTGCCTACAGAACTGCCTTAAATACATGCTTTCTTGTTGTTGACGCCAAATTCTGACCCTACTATCCGAAAGTTGCAGCAGAAATCGAGACTCATCAGACCAGGCAACATTTTTCCAATCTTCTATCATCCAATTTTGGTGAACCTGTGTGAATTGTAGCCTCAGTTTCCTGTTTTTAGCTGACAGGAGTGGCACCCAGTGTGGTCTTCTGCTGCTGTAGCCCATCCGCCTCAAGGTTGGACCTGTGGTGCTCCTGCATACCTCTGTTGTAACGAGTGGTTATTTGAGTTACTGTCGCCTTTCTATCAGCTCAAACCAGTCAACCCATTCTCCTCTGACCTCTGGGATCAGCAAGGCATTTGTGCCCACAGAACTGCTGCTCTCTGGATATTTTTTCGGACCATTCTCTGTAAACCCTAGCAATGGTTGTGTGTGAAAATCCCAGTAGATCAGCAGTTTCTGAAATACTCATACCATCTGGCACCAACAACCATGCCACATTCAAAGTCACTTAAATCCCTTTTCTTCCTCATTCTGATGCTCGGTTTGAACTGCAGCAGATCGTCTTGACCATGTCTACATGCCTAAATGCATTGAGATGCTGTCGTGTTTGGCTGATTATAAATTTGCGTTAACGAGCAGTTAGACAGGTGTACCTAATAAAGTGGCCGGTGAGTGTGTACCGCCCTTACATAACCAATTCTAGCAACATTTTGATCGCGCAGCCTCTCTATCTCTATTGGAGGTGTCAGTGTCACTATGGTTAAAAAAACACTATAGTATTTACTATAAATTACTATAGTATATCTTCATGTGGCTGTCGGACAACTGGAAATAGATCTGGTAGCAGATATCGCAGCCTCTGTTAACATTTATTATTATTTATTAGTTTAGGATATACATTTTCACATTCTGAGTCCAATTTCTAATTATTAATTGTCAAAATTACTATAATTAAATGAAATATTCTTAAGAATAAACTATTATGTGGTCTTTGGAAGAGTTCACTTGCATTATGATGCTATTATAGTGTTGAAATGGTCTTAAAATGACAATCATATCGTTTATCGCAATAAATTCTGGTGATATTTATTGTACCACAAAAATAGATATCATGACAGTCCTAGTTTAATCACAGTTATTTTATATTTTAATGGTTTTACTCATTCTGGGTTTATATCTCACTATTCAGACTTTTCTTACTTGGTTTTAAGATGTTGCAACCTTTTGCTTGATCCCATTGCATAACCCGGCTCTAATGTTCAGCTCATTCCCTTGTTCTTTGTGTTGCAGGAGCTGATTTCGCAGGTGGGACTGGACATTATCCCAGATTCCTCTCACCAGGAGCGTTTGCGTCAGTATGCTGAAGTGTCGCTCCTGCCGGTGCTGGTGGAGCAGGGCTGGTGCCGTCTGGTGCCTGAGCTTTTAGAGTCACCCGAGCACGACTGGAGAGAGAAAGCTCTGCGCACTCTTCTTGCCATGATGGCTCAGTGTCAGACTCAGTTTAAGCAGAACGCCGGATTAACAGCCTCTCTGAGTGAACTGCAAAGACAGTACCAGGAGCTGGTGCTCACAGAGCAGGACGTAGGAGAGGAGGACGGTTATTTCGGAGAGATCCTGGCACTTGTTGACTCTATGGTGGTTAAAATGCGACGGGTGTAAGATGAGACTTTTAAAGATCTAATAAAACGATTGAGTTGTGAATGAAGGATTTATTTGGCTCTACTAAAAGGGGATTTTATACTTAAAATGGGAGGAAATCACCCAAAACATTCACTTATTTATTCAACAAGTGGCTCCAAACCTTTATGAGTTAGCTGTTTTCTTTTTACTCACTTAACTGTCAACAACTGTGGGACGCCTAAATTTACTTCACCATATTGGGATTAAATCCTGATCTAATTATGACATACTATATATCGTTGGAAAGATCTAAGTCTAAATGCATATTTTACCGCTGTATTTAGTTTTTGTTTGTTATGTAGGAATAGTAAAAGCTGATTTATACTTCTGTGTGAAGAGCACACGTATGCTACGGTGCAGCCTTTGCGCGGTAGCATAGCCCTCGCCATGACTGATGCAGATGCATGTAACTACATGTCGCAACGACACATAACGCAAGCTCTGTGATTGGTTGGCTTGGTTGCTGTGATTAGTGTGGGTGGGACCGAGAGCTGCGCACATCGTTGGAGCGAGTGTTTACAAGGGTTGTTGGTAGATATGATTGCAGCCAGAAATTACCCAGAATTATTTATATCATTTATTAAATTTTCCATTAGTTGTATTTTATTAAAGAGCCCATATTATACATGAAATAGGGTCATATTTAGGTTGTAAGGGTCTCCAACAACAGTCTAATATGCATGCAAGGTCAAAAAACACTTTGATGGTCTTATAATCTGCATTTATTTTTACCTAATTATCCCAGCGACTCCCATATGAATCGTTCAGCGATTCATTTGTTCCCAACCCCCTCCTCAGCGCGAAGCTAATCTGCGCTGATTGGACCGATGACAGCCTGCTGCGATTGGTCGACAACACTGACAGGCTTCAGCACGAGGCAGAGTGAAATGCCCAGCTGCTAATCTACAATATAAAAGTAGTCACAGTGCATACACGCTTCATAGTGGATTTTGGCTGCCAGTGGGTGAATGTAAACACAGACGATGGACTAGAAAATACTGACGACTATTTTATTGAGCAAAAAGTCCAAGAACTGGCGAGGAGGTCACAGTCTTCTTGCTCTTTTCACACACACACACACACACACACACACACACACACACACACACACACACACACACACACACAGGGCCTGCGCGTCCATAGAGAAGCGGCTGAATAGAGAGGGCGTGGCGCGCAGTTATATACGCGAATACCCGTGCGTTACACACACGAGGAGACACACACACACACACACACAGAAGGCCGGCGCGTCCATAGAGAAGCGGCTGAATAGAGAGGGCGCGGCGCTCAGTTATATCCGCGAATACCCGTGCGTTACACACACGAGGAGACACACACACACACACACAGGGCCGGCGCGTCCATAGAGGAGCGGCGCTCAGTTATATCCGCGAATACCCATGCGTTACACACACGAGGAGACACAGACACACACACACACAGGGCCGGCGCGTCCTTAGAGGAGCGGCGCTCAGTTATATCCGCGAATACCCATGCGTTACACACACGAGGAGACACAGACACACACACACAGGGCCGGCGCGTCCATAGAGGAGCGGCGCTCAGTTATATCCGCGAATACCCGTGCGTTACACACACGAGGAGACAATAATATTGAGCTGAAATATTTTGAAACTTGTCCATTGCATGTGTGTAAACAGCTGACGATCCCGTAATCAAAGCGGCACGCGTCGCGTTTTCAACGTGGCTTTACACGCGATATGAGAATATAAAGAGTTAACCTGATACAGCACACTCGGTTACAAGTAACAAAACACAACTAAATACATAATTTGCAAGATAGAGTAAACGAGGCAATAATTTTAATCGCACGTACTTACACTGGTGAAATGGGGGTAGAAACTGATTCATGATGCACTGATCCATGTTCAGACAGTCTTCACTGATCCTTCCTTTAACAAACTGATGAAGTCTTCTTTGAAAGCATCTAGTTTTCATAAGCACTCAGAACTGCTCAAGGCTGGGCTATATTGCTGATGTTTCATCTTTGATTAGACTGTCCATAATATCCATCTGCACAGCGTGACTTCATTCGACCAGTGTCTGTGTGTGTGTGTGTGTGACTTTTTTTTCTGTTAGTGGGCGGGGCCGCAGGTTTCAAATCTCCCGGGTTTGCGCGCACAACTACTTGTGTTTCGTAGCTGCGTCATCGCGAAACACCTAATGACTCGTTATCAAGACGACTCGTTTGAAGCACTATGAGTCGACTCTTTTATAGATGAATCAATAGTTTTAAACACTGTACACTTACAGATTTAAGCCTTAGCTGGATATTTCACTTTACTTAGAGCTATGTTACACACTACAGGGAAGGGCATTTTCAAAAACCCATAATATGGGCTCTTTAACACCTACTTCTACCCCAACCCTAAACCCAACTGTCACAGTAATGTAAAAACAGTAGTTGTACCGAGTATTATTTGTCATTTACTCAGTTACACAATAAATTGTATTTTATTAACCCCTACCCCCACCCTTAACCCAACCATCACAGTAATGTAAAAATATTGATTATTGTTATACAGTGTTACAAAAAATGATGCTATATTGACGTGCGTATCTGCTGCTGTATCTAGACTTTACCGTTTACAAGTGTCGAGTCCAAGCGGCAACCTCCCCCTCTCCCTCGGGAATCCAATACGGAAGTAACTAAAACTGCAATTCAACGACTCGCCTTTGGGGGCTGACTCCAGGAAATCCAGATGTTTTCTGACTGCAATGGTAAATTGGCCAATTTCACAGCTGATAAAAACATGTTTACAGCCTGGTACAAGTGATGGTTTTGGTGTATATAGCTAATATTACCCTTCATGATAACTGAGGAAGGTGAATTTTTTTTTTGACTCATCTGTTTTGTTTTTATTAAGTCTGCATATTTAAGGGTGTGGCCACTTGAGTGACAGCTAGGTCTCGCTGCTCGCTGCTTCACCTCTGCTGATTCCAGCTAATAAACCGCTGAACTCGGCATATACATCCTATTTTTTTCTGTTTAATGTTTCTTTACACGGTTGCCTTTTGGAATTATTTCCTGCAATTATCAGAGACTATAGCATGCTGTGTGCACATAACTGTGCTCACAAACCGTTTAAGTGGCCTTCATTTCCCAGGTGAGTGAAATTATATACTTATATTCCATCTCTATACATGTATTTGTTTTACTTAAGAATTCATCATTTATAAATTTTTTAGACTTGTAATGCACTCCAGAATCTGACAGATTGATTAGCTGTAGGTTTGTAACAGCTATCCACACGCAGAAGTATAAATGTATGACTAAGTGCAAGGCAGTTGTCATTGGTCACGCTGATCAGTCGACACAGAAGTCTAAATCAGCCTTAATGGATCCAACTTCATTTACTGTCGTTTACTTCTGCGGTTACATTTTTAACCTATGATATTATAATCTAAACATAAAGCAATCATGATGAACTATATATTATTTGAAAGCATAAAACGTCTAATTTCTGGTTCCTGGTAAATATTACAGAGCAACAGTTATTTATTTATGTGCGACAACTATATTCATCATGTAAAACATTACTTTGCCACAGCAATCCACTCATCAAAAACCACCAAACTGCCTACACTAGTAGAATTTGATGTCAGCTTATTAAATATTGTCAAAAGCATGAACAAAATATGGTTCATAATCTTCAAAACATACACAGAAATAGGGGACATCCTCATATGGCCACCAATGGAAGCTGAATGTCAACTAGTGGTGATGTCTGGTACTGCAGCTAAACTAATTTTTACTGAGCAAATTTTTTGACATTTCAACTTCAAATTTGGAATATATTTTGTTATAATATTTAGCTTTGATTTTCTGTCAAATCTAAGCTAAAACATGTTTATAAAACATATTTAGTGTAATATATTAATAAAAGATATTTATTGTTTTATTATAATCATAAACTGACACAAATTTTGTTTTCACTATTTTCACTTTAGCTACAAGTGTGTTTTTTAAAATGAGACCAAGTTGAAATGTATGTGAACCGGAAACTGCTGAGAAGCAAATTTTATGTCAGTATGTTGATGTACTTCAAACTGAAACTGAATATTGAGTACGGGGTTGGGCTTTCTTTTGCACATCATTCCCTCATAGCAAACGGTAAAAGGGGCGTGGTTAATCATATAACATTTGCTATGAAATCCGTCAACAGAAGGACCACCACTCCAAATGGAAGCAGAGGGTCAGAATTGGATTGAAGATTAACAAATATAATTACGATTAAAAATTCAGTGGATTAACTTGCACAGATTAATTGTTTACTTTAAGAATAACAATGTGAGCTAGCAAAACACCCATTGTAAATTTAGATTTTTACGTGGATTTAACACTAAAGAATGTTGGAAACCAGTAACAAAGAAATATTACATATTAAATTAATACTGCTTTATTAGCCTATTTTATGCAACACATTTAAATTTAAAAGAGAAACATAAGGGCGATCTTAAGCAAAAAAAAAAAAGACCCCTAGCCTATAAGGGGTTTTAGGGAATATCTTAAACTGACTAGTAGCTGTTTTTTTCCCCCCTTATATTTACTGTGTAATGGCTGCACACCATCCTTATCACAATCAGGCAACCTCCACCTTTGCTTTCACTCTGCCCCAAAGCCCCAGCTGGCTCGCTTTGGCCCATATGGGCTCTATGCACACCTAGAGCTTAAAGCCAACGATAAACTTTCAGTGAAAGCCTATGTGCTTAATGTGAGTATTTTCAATTTCAATTGTTTTTACAGCATTGATGTTGTAATGTTATTACATTCAGTTAAATAGACTTCAGCATTCATTCAGTTGTTCAAGCGTAAAATGAGATGAAAGACAGTTATAACCACTAGCGCCGTCAGTAGCGCTGAAACTTGATTGAAAATACTGGGATGAAATAAATTCATATTTGATATTTTAAAGACATGGAAGGGGGAAATGGAATTTAATGCAGTGTATCTTGTCTGATCTGAGACCCACTTTATATCGTATATCTAACAGGCAGTGAAGATCACAGATTTTTAAAGAAATCAGATCTTGAGCGTGACAATTTTGTAATGGAAAGACACCGGAAGCCCTTGGGATGCCTGGCTGAATATTAAAAGTCTGTGTGCATATAGCCCATTCGGTGGGCCAAAAAAGGCCGGCCACTGGCCCTGAGGAAGCCCTGCTTTGGC
Organism: Danio aesculapii; assembly: GCF_903798145.1. NCBI lineage: Eukaryota > Metazoa > Chordata > Actinopteri > Cypriniformes > Danionidae > Danio > Danio aesculapii. The sequence continues at coordinate 40,877,625 of NC_079448.1, read as the reverse complement.
CTGATCAGGCCCCGGAAGTCACTGTGGAAACGTGACTGGCCCTGGCTTGCTCGATTCAGATGCAACAGGGGAAATGCAGCTCAAAGTAGAAAAAATATATAAGGCGGTCAATGGCTACCCATTTAAGAATTATAATGTGAGCTAGCAAAACAACCATTGTAAATCTAGATTTTTACATGGACTTTTAACACTGAAGATTGTTGGAAACTCGCAGACATTGACATTAGAAAAAATATATATGGAAGTCAATGGCTACCAGTTTTCAACGGTCTTCAAAACAATTGTGTTCAAAAGAAGACAAAAACTCAAACAGGTTTGGAACAAATGGATATTCATTAGCATATTTATGGTTATTAGTTGTATTGACTGGACAGCTGCATATGCGGCTTTTTACCATGAAAGCACTGGCATTGTACATCATATATTCTCGACTGTTATTAAGTTGTTTTATTTACTAAACAGACATTTCCAGATTACAAAGGTAACTCATCATCATAATCCAGCATTAAAGAGTGTTTAGAATGGCAATAAACATTTTGATCGACACAACTGTTCTTGAATATCCTGAAAATTAAGTGATAAAGTGCTTGATAATGTTGGGGTTTGTTTGCTACCTGCACTATTTTGGCACACTGCGCTACGATCTTCATTGTAATTATAAATGTATGTTCTTAAATGCTTCACTGTTTTATTGCAGCAAATTACATGGTGACAATCAAATGTCTGACCAAGCATGTATGGTACTGATTAATGCATGCCGGAAAAAAAAAAAAATCACACTATAGTTGTTCCTCTCGTATTTAAATGGAAGGGATGCCATTGTTGTAACAGCAGTGAGTTTAGGAGTTCTCACATTTTCCTTCATGCTTTACGTTGACAACCACTTTCTTTGCACTAAAAGAAAAAAGAAGATGTGTTAGAAGAGGCACAGAATTAAATTTAAAAAATCTCTGAATCTCTTTTTTGTCAGTTTTCTCCTCAAATTTTAAACATGGTTGCAGTGTTGGGTAACTTACTTCAATAAAAAATAATTGGTAATGACATAATTAAAATGATTTTAAATTACTATGTCTGAAAAGTCATTTAATGTTTTGATTTAATTCTACTTAGTATCCCTATAAATATGAACACATATTGACAATAGAAATTAAACTATTTTAATTCTTTAAATTTAAGTCCAACATGGTCTTTTTGATTTATTAAAATTCTAAATTATATAAAATCCAAACATTATATATCAAAACATGAATCGTTCAAAACGGTGACACTATAATATCATATATTACATACGATAATATATTGTCATCAACTTATTTTCTTACTCAATTCATTATTTTTTGAGCATTAGCAGTTTTCTGAAAATTGTAACCTTCTTTACACTGTGTGCTGGGTTGCACACAATTCCTTCATGTTGTCTTAGCACAAATTGATTAAGTTTATAGTAACATAAATTTAAGTGGACTGAACATAAAACAATTAAGTTGTCCTCAAACAAAATCATATGATTATGTTGATTCAGCTCATAATAAATAAGTAGTTTGAACAAGTAGCAAAAATATTTCTTTAAATGTGTATTTTTAAAACATGTAGGTTCAGATTATATTTTGCTGAATAATTGAGAGTTTATTTTAATAAATTGATCAGCTAATAATGGATGTCAATGGTTACAGGTTTCCAACATTGTTCAAAACATCTTCTTTTGTCTTTGACACAAGAAAGAAACTCTGTAACTACTGGAGGGTGAATAAAGGTTGAATTTTCATGTTTAGGGTGAACTATCCCTTTAAGACAACTACATTACATGCAGCTAATTAAATAACCTAAAATGAACATTATTCCCTCACTTTATATTCAGTGGATAGGTCATTTAATTACAGTAACTTGTTACTTAGTAATGAATACAAACCAACACTGCACGGCTGTCAGCTAAAAATTAGTAATTGATTGAAAGCTAACAAGGGTCAAGCCTGGGATTTCTCACATCTGCTGCCTCGACTATCTCTAATGTTGGTTTGACATTGCTTAAATGACATACTTGCTTTCCCAGCGGAGCATGCACTCATTGGAGTATGTTTGCCCATCGTCTCCACACACAGGTTTGTACTCACGGGTACAAACTATAGGATTTTCCTATGAGTAAACAGAGAGATTTAACTTTAATTCTATTGCATGTGCATTACTTTGAAGAAACATTAAATTGATCAAAAATCATAGTAAAGAAACTTGTTACTCTTTTTGATTAATGTATTTGTCACGGTCACCAGTGATCCAGCCTGTGCAGATCTCTAACGGACTACAAATCCGCCATTGCACAAACTACATTTCCCTTCATGCACTGCTTACACGCACCTGTTCCTCATTCAGTTGATTACACGCACTCACAGATCTGCTCATGAACTGATTAGATGGACTTTAAATACAGTGCACGCACCTCTTGGCTGTGTCTTCTGTTATGTGATGGAGAGGTTGGATCCAAATGCACGTTTATTACAAGAGATTTGTCAGGCAAGCAATGGTCAACACAGGGGCAAACAAATGTATACAGGAAATCCAGAGTTGTTGTCAGTAAACAGGCAGATGGTCAAAAGGCAGGTAGCAGACAGGAGTAAACAATAAAACATTGCAAGGGTCTATCTAGGGAAGGAAAAACGCATCATAATGTTCACAATATTGTTTAGAAGACTCCGTAACTGGTGTGTGTGTTTCTGTGCTGCTTTTAAAGTCCATGTAATCAATTCTGAACAGCTTCAGCTGTGTGTTAGCAATCAGCAGGGAAACTGCAACAGGTGTGAGTGGGTGGTGCATGACAGGATTTGTAGTCCATATGTTTACACATTTGTAGTTCTTTAGCGAACAGCTTGTTTACCAGCAATCTGCAAGGATTAGATTGCTAGTGATTGTGACAGTATCTTGGAAAAAAGATATTACTATTCTAAATTCTATATATATTAAGCAGCACAACCATTTTAATACTGATAATAATAATAATAATAATAAGAAGAAGAAGAAGAAGTGTTTAGTGAGCACCAAATCAGGATATGTGACACCCGTAACAACAAAAAACAAACTTATTATAATGCAGCTTTTCATCAAAGAAATAAATAATATTTATATAAAAATATATGATTTTATGTTTTATGAAATTGTAGTTATATTAGTAATAATATTAGTTCATTTTTAACTATGTTATATCAAATAAATGCAGGCTTTGATTGACATAAAACACTCAACAATGTCAAAAAGTTGCAGCATAAAATTAAGTTGAACTACAACTTACCTCAGTCACTTGTGCTTCGACCACTGCGAAAAGAGAATTAAGGATATAGTATTACTTTTAAAATGAACCAGTAATGATTCCCCTGTTAATATTTGAGGTAACACATTAAAAAAAGTTGCTAATCAGGTTTTCACTTTCTTTTCACCTGATTGTATGTTTAGCTTGAACAGCTTCAATGCACTTTACATTGAGTTCTCTTTTTTCTTTTATTATGACCTTTATCATTTTAACAAACAAGAACAAACATTACAGTCATTTCAGCAACTGTATGTGTGTGTGTACAGGATTATGTGGTTTTACGGAATTGTATAATGATTGAGTACAATATTGTAAAAATCTAGCATATTTTGATAATCTGCTATATATATTGCGATAAGAATACATTTTCACCACATGACTTGAATACCTTTATTTGGAAAAAATTAATACATTTAGATTGAGGGATGATTTAAGGGAGTGCATTTGCGTAAAATATCATAAATAATAGGTAACACTTTATTTTGATGGTCCATTTGAGTATTAGTAGACTGTCTGCTTAATATCTGTTGATACTGCTCCTTCAACAGACATTTAACTGACTATAAGAAACATTGCAAGTACATGACAACTTACACTAACCCTGACACCAAACAGTCTACTTATAATCTAATGAGAATTAGTTGGCTTGTCGATGCAATGTAACTTCAATTCAACAAACAGACCATCAAAATAACGTGTGACAAACAATATACAAGCACAGATAAATACAATAAAAAAAGTGTTTTAAGGTTTTGGAGTCTAACGGTATCCAGGTAAAGTAATTCACATGTAAAATAATGGTGCATAATCTTTGCTGTATTAATAAATTATTAAACTTAATTGTTATTAAACTTACAAAAGGTATGATTTCTTATGCATATTCTGCGATTTGACTGTTTTAAATTGTGAAGAAATCTCTGTTTTTTTAAACTAATGAAGACAGCAGAAGTCAATGATTTATTTTAATTATTTACCCTGAGATGTTTACTGTTTCAAAATATTATAAATGTTTCTCAAAATAAAATATTTTGTGTTCAAAGGGGAAAAGCTCTATTTTTTACCCAGACATTTAACAATATATATGTATTATAGCAGTATATCACAATACTGTGAAACTGTGATATTTTTATCATAGGTTATCATACTGTCAGAATCTTATACCGGCCCATGCCTAGTGTGTATACAGGTTAATGTGGTTTACGAAAACAAAATTGTTTAATGACATGGGTATGACCCAGTTGACCTATAGGTGGTTTAATTGAGAACACCTAAAAAAACAAACTTAATGACATCTTTTGATTTATGATGTTTTCTGTTAGGGTTGGGTTTAGGGTATAGGGGTAATGTACGGCAATAAAAGCAGTTTTTACAGTATAATATACATTACACCTTTTGAGAGTCCTCATAGATAGGCATAGGACCATAACCGTTTTAGGGTATACCGTTGTTTGGAAAAACAAGGTTTTAAAACCACCAACGTTTTTTGCTATAGCGTTTTTTTTTTTTATTGTTTTTTTATGACAACAGTATCTCCAGCAATAAAGATATCCAAAGATGCCATTTTAAATTGAGAAGAAATCTGTAGCTTTGAAAACAGAAGAAGTCAATAATTCATTTTAATTGTTTAGCCTGACATGTTTACTGCTCCAAAATATTATAAATATTTCTCAAAATAAAATATATTTTGTGTTCAAAGAGGAAAAAATCTTAGTTTTTTTACCCCCTCCAAAAAAATAATAAATAAATAAATAAATATATATATATATATATATATATATATATATATATATATATATATATATATATATATATATATATATATATATATATATATATATATATATATATATATATATATATATATATATATATATATATTTTTTTTTTTTTAGAGCAGTAATCACAAAACCGTGATACCGTGAAATATTTTTATCCAAGGTTATCATACCGTCAGAATCCTCGGCAAGCGTGTATGTGTGTGTGTTTCTATAAATGGGAAAATATAGCATTTCCACACTTTATAATACAAAGGTTTCAAAGATTTCCGCAATGATACCATAAAAAACAATATTGGTTCCATAAAGAACCCTTTAATGAACACACACACACACACAAACTTTTCCAAAGACCTAAAAGAACCACTTTCCACTAGAAACCTTTGTAGAATGGTAGAGAACTTTGTGTTTTAAATGTTCTTCCTGCAACCAACTGTGCCACTAAAGAACCTTTATTTCCTTCTAAACAAATTCTCATCAGATAATGAGGCTGAATGAGGAAGTCACGATAATATGACTTCATAAATTCCTTAAACCAGCTTATTTTCTGTCCATATTTCAGAAGAAAAGATTTTTAAATCCTCCCATGACAGAAACCATAGATCTCAACAACATGGAATCAGTCCAAAATGGATCTGTCTTAGTCACAGAACAGTCCACTAATGGCTTTAAAGAACAATCTTTATTGTAAATTTAAAAGTATCCTAAAAGTTGTTATGAAAGCAAATGACAAAGTAAAAGTCATCATCAATATGTTATACAAAACAATGTGTGCATATCAAACATGCTCATTATGACACGTCAGTATTCAGTGACGTACATATCAAACAAAGCCATGACCAAGTGTGTGTTTCAGATAATTATCACACAATATTCACAGTTCAGTGTATTTGTATACTTACCAGAGAAGTAGAAGAGAACAGAAACGCAGACCAGGATGGCGAACTTCATGGTTGTTGAGCGAGTTTAGAGTGGGAAACTCAGCAGGTGTTCGGTGTGTTTGTAGTCTGGGATTTCTGGTTATATACCTTTTGAAATAAACCAACACAAGCCCCTCCCTCTCATTGTTTCTGCCTACCCCGAAAAAACCTGATGGGCAACATTCATGTCATGGGACCACAAACAATGACTATGAGTATCTACTATCTGGGACTAAGGCTGTTTGTGGTTTTGTAATGTTGGTAGAAAAGCATTTGTCAACAAATAAAAACATAAGGCACATCTTCAGGACACACGGTAGACTAGTTATACAAGGATAAAGGTCCTCTTGTCTATGGACATCAAGTCTAGCTGGATAATAAGGTCTCGTTTTACAAAGATGATGTCTAACTTCATTAAATCACAAAATGTTTGCTGTAGAAAATCATGGCTTGTTAACTGTAATTGATTTTCTGTTCCGCTTCATGTCTTGTTTTTAATATTGGTTTTACTTATGCTGTCATATTTGATTTAGTTTGTTGATGGCCTCCTAACTACTAAGGATATTTTAAATACTTTAACAACAAGGAAGCATTAAATGAAGTGTGATTTCTTAGGATAAAATAAAGTTCTATTAAATTATATTATATTTTGTTGATGGCCTCTTATCTTTTTGATAAAGCTTTTGTTTATTGTGTGTGTTTGTAACAGTACGTTATGATAACTAGATAATATACTACCTGACAAAAGTTTTGTTGTCGATCCCAGTTGTAAGTGCAACAAACTGCATCCCAATCATCACAAATACTGCAGAAGACTATTGGAACCCACATGGAGCCAAGATTCTCAAAGAAATCAGTCAAGTTTGGTGAAGGAAAAATCATGATTTGGGGTTACATTCAGTTTTTGGGCGTGCGAGAGATCTGCAGAGTGGATGGCAACATCCACATCAACAAACCACAGGAGAGGGCAAATTCTTCAGCAGGATGGTGCTCCTTCTCATACTTCAGCCTCCACATCAAAGTTCCTGAAAGCGAAGAAGGTCAAGGTGCTCTAAGATTGGCCAGTTCAGTCACCACACATGAACAATATTGAGCATGTCTTGGGTAGCATGGAGGAGGCATTAAAGATGAATCCAAAGAATCTTGATAAACTCTGGGAGTCCTGCAAGAATGCTTTCTTTGCCATTCCAGATGACTTTATTAATAAGTTATTTGAGTCACTGCAGAGATGTATGGATGCAGTCCTCCTGATGGACTGATGGGAGTCATACACAATATTCATTCGTGTTCCACTGCACCATGAATTTATATTCTATACTGAACATTAGTTCTGTTAAGTGACAAGACTTTTGTCTACGTAAAGTCAGACCTTACTTAATTAAATATTTAAAAATCAAGGCATGTTCATATTTTATTTTGGTAAAATAAGCGTAATCTAGAGGCCTTTGCCTTTCATATAAGCTTCTGATCCTAAATGATCAACTAAAAGTCAAGTTATTATTTGTTGTTCCTAAAACTTAGACGACAAGACTTTTGTCAGGTAGTGTATGTTGTCCAACTTGTCATGAAACTTTCAATCAGGATATTTTAGATATTCACCAATTTGATGTGGAGATAAACATAACTATAAGAGGCACATCTGTAATTAATTGGTCGAGAGAAACCTTTAAAGAGGAAGTTCATCCACAATAATTTACTCACTTTCATGTTGCTCCAAACTTTCCTTTTCTTCTTTTGAAGAGACTGTGTAATGACATTTTCCACAAAACCAAACCTAAATTATTAATCACCTTTTGAAGAAAGAAAGTAGCAGAGGTTTAAAATCATGAGGGTGAACACATGACAACTAAATTTACTTTTTTCAGGAGCACTTATTAGCTGGATCTCGTTAAACTTCACTAGGTGGCATGAGCGAACCATGTAGCGCGCACGGGTCAACAACGCGCGTGACCGTACGCAGTCATCGCGAGACGTGTACATATTGAATATGTCAAGACATGTCTGTGTGAATTATTTTAAATGGTGCCAGCAATTTAATTATAGAGTAACACCATAAAATACTAAATAAACCCCTCTGATTGGCTCACACAAATGTAAGACTATGGGTGTCGTGTATTTAAAATGCGGCATTCCGGTCGTATTATAGTAATTGCGGTGTCAAAATATATAAGTTTAAACTATAACAAAAGTAGCACATTGGCTTTACAATACACATTCCCAAATTCCCCTAAGCGCCCTCGCGTTTCTAGCCGCGCGTACCCGCAGTCTCGTTGACATCACGCGTGAACCCCTCCCCTGCCCGCGGCGGCGCGCTTTAGCGCGGTCTCGCTTCTCTCTTCAGATCAGCAGAATCTGTTCATCCCGAGACGGACAAGATGGCGAAGTGAGTGGGTTGCGCTTTGAAGAGAAAGCAGCGACTCACGAAAAATCTTCAACGTTAAAACGTCGGTTGCCTTGATGTTCGTTCAAATAAGCGGGAAAACACCTCTTTAAGAAGGGAAATCGCCCCTCAGAGCGAGGTGAATCGAAGAGAGCGTCGAGGACATCGACTCCTCCGTGTCCTTTCAGGCTAAGCTGCTAGTCAGCTATTCGGGGAATTGCTCAAGAGAAAAAACAGCCTCAACCTCAGGGGAAATCGTCTTGTTTTTTTTTTTACTTAAATGTAGAGGCAGCAGAACTCATATTGAAACCGATGTCCGTTATCATCTTCATTTCGTCGTTGTGAGTTAAGGACACAGCTAGTAAGGAAGAGCCGTTTTTAGGCTAGCTAGCATTGTTTCTACTGGACTGAAGAAGAGAGCAGCCTGAAAACCTCGCCCGTTCACACAGTTTCAGTATACTTCTCGGATTTTAGGACATGGCCAGCAGCAGTGGCTCTAAAGCCGAGTTTATAGTCGGTGGGAAATACAAGCTCGTTCGTAAAATCGGATCTGGATCCTTCGGTGACATTTATTTGGCAATCAACATCACAAATGGAGAGGTAAAATGAAATGGATGTGTAATTCTTGTGCTGAATGACTGGGATAAGAAGATTGAGGGGTTTATACGTGTGTCCAGCTCATCAAGTCTGATTACCAGAACATTGAAGTCCATATGTTTTCCAAACATGTAGTTGGTGTAACGTTAGCCTTAAAAGATAAACGTATTTATATTTGTAACTTACGACGTGTTTAAGAGAAACCAATCAACGATACATAGTTGCAGATTGGATTAAAAACATATTTCCAAGTTCTTGTGCTGTCAAAACCTAAACTATTTTCAATGTTTCAGCACAAATCTGTTAGTTTTTGGTAAATGTACATGGTTTTTTTCATGATTTCAGGAGGTAGCTGTGAAATTGGAATCACAGAAAGCCAGACATCCTCAACTCTTATATGAAAGCAAATTGTACAAAATTCTCCAGGGAGGAGTCGGGATCCCACACATCAGGTGAGTTCAGATTATATCAGAAATGATTATGGATTTTGTGGTACGTTAACATTAGCTGGACTAGTTTGATCTGGCTGAGGGACTAACGTTAGCTTAAGATCGAAAGCAACGCTTCGAGGAGCGCTACAAAGTAACGTTACGCGTTTGTCCACATATAATAAATTAATCAACGGTTTATGCAGGGATCTTAATGACATTAGTATCATTACTATTATATTTAGTTTTACGCTTATGATATAGCATCAGCAGGCTAACTAGCCCGTTCATTAGCGCTAGCTTTTCACTGCGTCGCTTAAAAGAACGATGGTGAAATGTCTTCAATCAATACGTGTTCTGTAAAATGAAGTATAATATAGTGAACGAGTGAGATTTGATCACTAAGTATGTGTTTGTGTGTTGCTGAGTAATGAGTAAGGAGCGAGTGGGAAATGGCCGCTGCTCTTTTGTTGTGTTTGTTCAACATGTCCTCCCTCTCGATCAGAAAATGGCGGATGAGAGAAAACAAGTTTCAGGGCCTAGCGAGTCTGCTGCTGTCTTCTCAAGGTGACTGAGCCTTTCCAAGGCTGCTGTTCATGTCAAAAATGTTGTCTTTTTATGTACACGAGAGAGAAAAACATACTTGTTAGAGAAAAAAAGGCTCACATGTGGTGCCTTTAGTAACTGGTTCTAGTCACATATTTTAATTAATGAACGACAGTGACTGTGTTGACTGTCACGTTTTTTTTCATATTTTTATCTTAATAAAGGTAAATCTCGTCGTGCTTTGCGATTGCAGAAGTTCCCTACTTGTTAGTGTTTATAGGTGGTTGAGTAAGAGGAAATGTTTTGCTCTTTCCTCTCACAACTATGTTGTTTTCTAAGCTACTTGATATTGTGTTGTACTTATTTACCCAGTTTAACCCTTATTTTGGGACATTTAAGAGCCTGTGGTTGAGTGGGCCTTATCTTTCTAAAAAGCACTCAGATCAGATGACTTTGCATAAAAGAGCCAGAGAAACTTTTACAATTATTCACAGAGGTGCTTTTGAATCTTTTGTGGAAATTAGTTTGTTTTATACCTGAGGTAGACGTGAAGATTTTAGGTGTTAATTCATGTAGCTGCAAAATTAAAAATTAAAGTAATATGGTAAGGTGTGTTCATGTTTAATTGCCCTGGCACCCTGACAGATAAGTCTTTATCTTTCCTCTCCTTGAAGCTCCGCTCATGGCCCTATTACTTCAGTAATTAAAAATTAACTTTGCTGTAGATGTCAAATCAATGAGAGATAGCATTTAGTTTTCATTAAACTTTTCATATTCACTATTTCCCACAGATCTGAAATGTTTGTGGTGGAAAAGATACCAAGATAAATAACGTGATCTTTACTGCGACTTGCGTATAATTATATTTTAATCAAAATAGTATTAATTTTATTTCAGTATTCATTGATTTGCATGACCAACTCGTTCCCAATCTTTCGCCCTCAAAAAAAATTCATTATTACAAGTATTACAAGTAATTGGATTTGCCTGTGAAAATTGTCATATCAGGATTAAATGCAACAAAAGCTTAGTTTCTTGCAACATTTCAAACCTAATTTCATTGGCTTAACTAGCTTCCTTTCCTAAAGATGTCATAAATGCTTTACCAGCCATGAGTTTTTTTTTTTTGTAAAGTTTCACATTTAATCGTAGGCTAATACATCATTTAGTAAAGTAGTCCAGCTGACAGAAGATTTCCCTTGGTAATATTAGTATAAACAAGAATGCCCTGCCTTTGCCATCAATGACCTGCCATTACAGACTGCGTTTAGGTGTCCATTTCTATGGCATCTCATGCTGACAGAAATTTGAACTCCTAGACCATAGCTGGTTATTTAACCCTGAGCAATTAAGAGTTAGGTAACTTATGTCGTGGATGGATTTACCAAACAATTTAAAGGTGAAATGCAATCAATAGTTTTAACTAAAGCCATCTGTATTAAACTTTCAAGTAGTTTCTTTAGTGCTTTTAATTTGAGTGTTATTTGGGTGATTTATAAGAACTAGATTGATTTGTTTCAAAGCAAGTGTTTTTAGATATTGTAGGAGTTTTTTTTCTCAGAGGAAAAAGTCACTTAAACTACTTTTAATGACTGTATTGAAGTTTCTAGCAAATGATGTGTAATACCGGTTTCAGTCGCTGGTTACTAGAGCTTGGAAAACCTGCCATACGAGATCTTCCTCCCCCACACTACCTAAAATCACTCAGAGCCTTTCCTGATGAAAGAAAAGAGCTTTGTGTGCCATTCAAAGTCCTTTATATAAGCTCAATCACAAGAAAGTGTCTTCCCACTCTGTTTAAATATATATACATTAACATCACACCTCTGAGATTAGAGTTAAAATATTCAGGCGAACTACACTGTTTTCTTCAGCCTTCCTCTCAGTTTTGCTTTGAAAAGAGGAAATGAGTGTCCCACAGAGAGAGGCCTGTAGTTTCCGTAAGTGAGCGATTTCTGTTGATAAGAACTTCTGTAACTAGTTTAGATGACAGCATGCTTATGAAACGTGAGCTTTTATTAGGTTAAAGTTAGTGCACATTACATTGTTGTGGTTATAGAGAAATGTGAACGTGTGATTCCTTACACAAAAACAACACTGTAAATAAACCAGAATAAAAAAAATACTAACATTTTCACTGCGATCATAACAGCAGCTAGCATGAATGCCATTACTTCTGACATATAAACAAGCAAGGATTAGGACTCTGCTTGTGGTTCAAAGTACATTTTGCATTGTCATTATGAAATGGTAGATGTTGGCTCTCTGGCACAGACGGCCGAATGGACACTAGTCTACTGCTGCACCTTGTGTCTCCACAATACCTCTTTGTTTAGGAGACTCACTAGCAGGATGGTTGCTTGGAGACTGCTGTGGCAGTCTGTTCACTAAATGTATGACTCTTTTGAACCTCCACCTGCTCAGTTTTGTTTGAGTTCTGATCGTCAAAGTTGTGCTAATGTTTGTAAGAACCACTAAACTGATTTGATGCAGGATTTGGCTATAAACAATTTAAGTACGCTACTTTTTTCTTTTGTTCTGGGTTGTTCATGCTAAAACAATGTTATTGAGTGGTGCTTTTGGGTTTAAAGTGGTTGGTTAAAGACTAGTCAACACTTTTTATAGGCCTAGTTGCTACTGTGGACTACTGAGTCATGTCACCCAGCTGGATATATTGGATGCCATTGTCTACAGGGTGTGCCATGTAACTTAGACACTTCCTTTGCTGATAAAATTTATGCTGCTTTGTAACATAACAGCTTAGTCAGCTTTGTTCATATTTAAGTGTTTTCATTTAATTGTAATTTCCTTGTTATAATTTAGTCTTGCATAGATAAGCAATAAGTCTTGCGGCACTGAATTAGTATGAAGGATCAGCTCTTTTTTTGAGAAAAGCACAGCATTTTGTACTTGTTTTGCAGTAATTGCCATGTTTGTTCATCTGTATGTTATGATGTTTTTCAGGTGGTATGGCCAAGAAAAAGACTATAATGTCCTAGTCATGGACCTGCTGGGGCCAAGTCTGGAAGATCTCTTTAACTTCTGTTCCCGCAGATTCACAATGAAAACTGTCCTAATGCTTGCAGATCAGGTAATGATTGGTAAACTCTGCCCTGTGGAATAAATGGCTCTATGGCATAATCTTAATCTGCCTGTTTTGCTTTCCTAGATGATCAGCAGAATCGAGTATGTGCACACAAAAAATTTCATCCACAGAGATATCAAGCCAGACAACTTTTTAATGGGTATTGGCCGTCACTGTAATAAGGTAAACATTCATCTTTTCCTTATTTAGAAAGTTTTAAAATGATTGATTTCAAAGTGACATGGAGGATTGACTGCAAATAAAACTGCAGATCGCTAAGGTTTCCTGTTACATTGAGACACTTATGGACGTATTCTGGCTTGAGAGCCTGTGTTAGTTACGTTGTTGTTCTGCTGATTCGGGATGGCTGGGATGTACAAAGATTATTTGGTGGGAAATCATAGGGCCAGAAAACTAATACCGCAGTGAGTCCTTAGACACAGTGTTTACAGCTTAACTTATTGATGGTTTGAGATTTACCTGACGGTTGGGCTGTGGACATCTGTGGACATGGATTGTATGTCTTTCACTCCTCAAATGGAACTTGTGCATGATATGTGACTTGTGGTTGTTTTATAATTTTATATTTATTTATTTTTTTCTCCCTCCGACTGAGAGCTTTTGAAGTGCTTTGCACTGTTTTATTTCTCTCTATTCAAATGTACAGAAGTTGCCTGATTTGTATTTTGTTTCAGATAACTCGTAATTTTGAGCCCTTGCAGACAGGCAACATTTGGCAAAGTTAAAGCATCATGTGCAAAATAAAACAATGACCTACCAGTACAAGCTCTGATGGTCGTCTAACAGTTCAGATCAGTTTCCACTACAAATTCTGGTACTTTTTGGTACTTCAGTGAAGCCTGTATTACCATTTTTGGCAGTGCTGTCTAGAATAAATGTTTACCATTGTGTGTCTGTGTGAATGCCAGCCTGAAGCTTTTATTTTGATACATACACATGAAATTGTCACCCTTTTCACTAAAACTCTGGTTGCACACGCTCTGCTTTTGGATGTGTAGCTGTCAAAATCCACCCTGGAAAGAAAAAAAAAAACAATTGCAGTGAGTTCAGCTGACGGGAAGATCTGATGTAGTTATTGCTTTAGTGAGGAATCAAAAGACCTATCCGCTCGCATTATCCACTGCTCTCTGCTTACATCTTTCATACGACCATTACCACTCTTGATCCAGGCCCCAGTAAAACAATTTTGCAAGAGTAACATTCTTAACTTGGGGAAAGAGCAAAGCATGTGGAGACGTCTTGACCAAGAATGGTGCAGACCAGCAGGTGACATCAGTTCCAGACGAGACAAGTCTAAAAATGGAAGTGTTTAAGAGTGAATTGGTAATGTTACAAGCAGTGATATTTTCCTACATTGACTAGAATGGTCTGATTCAAATATATAGATAGTTTCCTCACACAGTTCCCCCACTTTCCGGTCACATTGTGGATAACCGTACTCAGCTCGGCACCATTGTAAACTAATGGCTTGTTTTGTTGCTTTACCCTGGGCTGCTCCTTTGACATTTCTAATGTCACCTCCACTGAAGCTGTCCCATCTTGTCTTCTGTAACTAAACTAAAAACTGTTTTTGTTTTGTTTTTTGCAATAACATGCAGGTTAAGTCATGCATCTCTTAAACTGCACGCTTTTTTCTTTTTCTTTTTTCTTCAGAGCTTCAACCTACCTGATTTGGCCTCTTCACATGCCAAAGTATTCTAGCCTCTTCCTTACTGTAGGTGGTCTAATGATCTGTCAAACACGAAATTCAATATTTATCTTTCATGGGAGTTTAACGGGGTGGGGCTGAGTTTTGGTTGGTTGCATTTGTTCTCAAAGCTTCTCATGCCTAATTTTAAAACAAGTGCCCATTGTAGTGAATTGCCTTTAGAGTTTGCTTTTTTAACCCTAGTTGTGCCATTTGTTTTGTTGGCCTCATGCTAAGCCTGTCTTGGCTGTTAATTAACATATGGCACAGCTAGTGTTAAATGCTTCCAAATGTTATAGATAAAGCCTTTTGCAAAGTCAAAAAAGAGAATCAGGCTTGGGAATAATTGGTTTAGATAAGGTGAAAACATTGGGTTGGGCGGCCAGAGGTGCCATGTACAGTTTGCCTCAGTGGCTCGAGAACCGAAGAGGCAAGCGGGCCCTGTAATATATGCTCTGAAAAAAAAAACAACACAACTCTAAGCTAGTATCTGTACGTGGGCTTATGGGAAGACGTCTGCCATTAGCAGAGCCTCCTCTGAGTTTGAGCTAGGACGCTTGCTGGTGGATGAAGGATTGCCTTAGGCTTTCTCTTCCCCTCCCTCTGCTCCTCCTCGCGTTCTTTTTCTGAGCCTTGGTGTTGCCTGTCTGCGCTGGCCGTGTGCGGTTGTCAGCAATACTGTTTGATGCACTGCACCCTCTATTGTCTGTTCAGTGTTTAGAATCTCCAGTGGGGAAGAGGAAAAGAAGCTTGGCTGTTAGTTCTTCTCAGGACCCATCTTTCTCAGGATTAAACCAGGTCTGAAACCTCAACCACCTCCTAATCGCCCAAAATTTTCATTTTATTTTTATTCTTTTAAAAAAAAAAATCTTTTGGAGTTCTTTTTCCCATTTTGATTGTGATTTTTCAACAATAACCATTTGCGATTGTTGGCATTAAACCAGACACACATGCTAAACAGAACTAGAGATTAACTCTTAATCCAGATTGAAGGGATCTCTGTACATGAGGGGTGAAGGACTTGTTGCTTCAGGATGAAACATGAAGTTGTCAGTCAATTCTTAAATTATTCTCCATCATAGCACTTGCTTCATTTTGTAGAGTTTAAGTAGCTAGAAAATAACCAGTGCTCCTATTGTGATTTTTAAAATCAAGTACATCACAGGGTAATTTGATTGGCCTAGTTTCACTGCATTGGGTGCTTGTGCTTGTTGTGATCTTGTTGCTGAACTCTTTTCAGTTCAGCAGCACTTTATAGCACAGTTTTTCCTGAACCAGCCTTTTAACATTGGAACAATGCTGTCAGAATGCCTGCAACCAATTGCACAACTTGCCACATGAAAATCGTGGCCTGGTATTGATGGGGCTGACCTTTTAAACTGTTGCACATGGTGTTGTCCTGAGATGTATGCTCCTCTTTACTTAAATGTTCAGCTAAAACCAGATATGAAATTTTTAAAATCAGTCCTTAAAGTCAAAGTTTGTCTTTGGGCATCACATCAATTTGCAATCCTCTTCAGAGCACTGACAATCAGTTAAAATAGTATAATATTCAATGTTTGCGTGGGTTTTCACAGTTGATGGCCAAGTACTTGTACCTTGGGCTATTTCCGAGGAGAACGGCTCTTGCATAATTTGAATGTTTAAATCAGTTTAGCCAGAAAACCACTTCATATTGAACGCTTCCTCTTTATTTTCAGGTACATATTTGAATCTAAATCGTTTCCCATTGGTAAAAGGAGCTTTTTATGTGTGTTTGCTACAGTGTCACTGTCAGTGGGTAATGGTTTTGCAGCTTTCGGTAAAGTTGTATGAACTAAACGTATGTGCATTTCTAGTAATTGTTTAACATTTTCATCCTGATGACCTCCAGTAGCATGTTCTAATTTGAATTGTATGGTTGGTATAACTAATTCCCCTGACTAGAGGAAATATGTTTCAAATCCCTGGTTGAGCCAAGCAAACAGTGTCATGGCTGAGTGGAGGCTTTACAATATGGCTTCTGCCTCAGTGAAAAACTGGTTGTGTGAGGTGCTCTTCCTGGGACTGCAGCCTCTAGTTGTGTGTAGGACACAGGATCTGACTGGCTTTCCACTAATGAGAATAATATTTCAGTCAATGACAGCCTCTTAGAGCTGACTCTTATTATATGACTGCTTGGATAAAGGGTGTTTCATTTTCCAGTAAGCTTCATTTGCGTTGTAGACTCTGACCTTATTGCTTCATTAAATACACTCCCTGGATTTCATGTTTTTATTCTGAGCTCCAGGTAAAAGGTCAGCCAGCACACAGAAGAAAGTTGGGAGAAAATGATTGAGATATTCTTGTTTACAGTGAGTTTTAAAAATGAAACATCAGTGTTTGTGCTTCTTTTTTTGTATAGTTGTTCCTCATTGATTTTGGTCTGGCCAAGAAATACAGAGACAACAGGACACGACAGCACATACCCTACAGAGAAGACAAAAACCTCACAGGCACAGCTCGCTATGCCAGCATCAACGCACACTTGGGCATCGAGCAGAGGTGAGGGCTCCTGGAAACATGCTTTATATTATGTAAATCTGTATGTACTATATGCAAGTCAAATTATTCTTGTTTTAAATCTGTAATTATTTTTAAGTTTATCCCTGCAAAAGCTGATTTATCAATCAAAATATTGTGAAATAGATTTAAGAGAAAGGTTTTCTTTTTTTGTATATTTAATTTATTTCTTCAGCCATTACTCTAGTCTTCAATGTCACGGTCAATCCTTTGGGAAATATTTATATGCTGAGTTCATAGTCAGATATTTCTTAGTCTTATCAACGTTGAAAACCGTTTTGTTGCCTAATATGTTAGTGGAAACCGGTTATAGTTTACAGATTAAAAAAACTTAATCAGTTTTATGCATGCTTGCTGTATACATATGTAAAATTATTAGCTACTTGAAAGTCTTTTCTAGTACTTAACTCTGAGGTCTTTTGTAATAACAAACAGCACTATTAATTTGTGGTTGTGACATGCTTGTAATATGAAATGTTGTTGCTTGCCCTTTACTGGAAAGTGGCATGTCAATGGTCAGCAAGTTAAATTAAGGGTGACTTGCTCATGCATCCCCTGCTTGCATTATACACACTAATTTTACATCCTAGGTTTAAGGGTTGTGTTTATTACATTTATTGCTTACAGTCATGTTTAACCCTCTAAATCATTTCTTAAAAATCTAATTTTAACAGTCGTCGAGATGACATGGAGTCGCTAGGATATGTCCTGATGTACTTCAACAGAACCAGCCTGCCTTGGCAGGGACTGAAGGTAAGCAGAGCAGGTCAATCATTATTATTAATGTAGCTTTTAAATAGGAACACACAGCATGCCTCAAGACGTCTATTTTTCTCTCTCTTTTGATTTTCTTTTTAAAAGGTATTTTCTAATCGAAACTGTTTAAATGTAGGTCATACAATTAAATTAAATGGAGCAAGAAAATACTGAATGTCAGTGAATATTGCTGTTCCATCTTTTTTTTTTCTCTATAGTTTTGTGAAAACTCCTAAAAGAATGGACTAAAAATTGCTAGACAGCATGAAACAGGCCAACAGGTGGTCCCTGAAAAAGTGCTGTAAATCTTCTTTCAGCTGGGTTATTTATGTCCCCTAGCACTGTGGGATTGCACACTGATGAACAGTCAGTACCAGATCACAGAGTGCAACATTTTCATTTTTTTTTTGCCCCCAGGCTGCCACAAAGAAACAGAAGTATGAGAAGATTAGTGAGAAAAAGATGTCGACCCCTGTTGAGGTGTTGTGTAAGGTATGTGATATTCTTTATCCTCACAGCACGGCTTTTCATACATGCTAAAAACCTCTGCTCAATCTTCTATTGAAATGTTGTGATGTAGTAAATGAGTTGCCC
>NC_079448.1:40771500-40854000 GCF_903798145.1 Danio aesculapii | reverse complement strand
AGACTAACTCAGATCATGCCGTTTTCACATTTCTTCATTGATTCTTACTGTACTATTCTGTATGATTGGTGTTAAGGGGACTGTAATATTCTATTATGTTGAAGCTTTTAAATGTTCATGTAATGTGATGATGACTCGACGGTAATGTTTTTGTGATTCAGGTTCTCTGTGTTCTGCAGAATGTTGTAGGTATTTGGCTTTGACTCAGGGAGTGTGTTTCCATTCATTTATTGATTTCAATGGAATAACTTTTAGCAATTAATAGGGACGTTAATGAGCACATAGAGTCTGTTTTCCACTACATTAGTGATAAGTAGTCCTGGTCCAATGGTGAAGGCTTTAACGTAGTCTAAAGCTGTTGTGTGTTTAATGCAGAGTAGGCTTGACACGTAGAAGGGCACAGTTAAGTGGAAAAGCCGCTGTCACTTCTCTTCCACTGATGTGTCTTTTAGTGCCCTGTTAAAGTAAGGCTACAGCTATGTTTGATATGAGCTGTATAGTAAATGCGTTTGGGTTTTTCTCGATGTTAATGATTTACGTCCCGCTGGCTTTACATCTCAATCCTTCTACCTAGAAGTTTTGTAGTTAAAGTAGCATGTAGTTCTAGTTCGCTATTTCAGACCTGAGATCGGTGGTTCCCAAAGTGGGGTTTGCAGGACAATGACAGGGTCGCTTGGTGGTTAAAAAAAAAAAAAGTCAAATAAATGTTATTAAACTATTAAAATGACAATATTTTAACCATAACCCACAGAAGTTAAAAATAGTAGTTTTTAAAAGTAATGAAATATGCATATGACAAGCCATCTGTCTTTAAATTATTTTTTTTAAAGGATCTGTGTTTGTTAGATTAACACCACAGCAATATCGTCGACTGCAGCACATTGATTTTATAGCACCAGGTTAAACTTTCTGATACCTTTATGGCAATCAAATACATAAAAAATAAATACAGGCCACAACTAAACATCGAGAAGGAATCTGATTGGCAATCTCCAAAATTAAATCAAGAATAGAATTGTGCTGAAAAAATTAGCCGTGTTTCCACTATCGCACCTAAAGCGAGCAAGCCAGGGCCAGTCGAGTTTCCACTTTCACTTCCGGGGCCTGATCGGGCCAAAGCAGGGCTTCCTCGGGGCCAGCAGCTGGCCTTTTTCGTCCCGCCGAATACCTGGGCCAAAGAGGGCCAGCTGGGGCTTCAGGGGGGAGTGAAAGGAGAGGTGGACTTTGCCCGAGTCTGGTAAAGATTGCATGCCGCCATTACACTAGTTTTCCGATCGCACACGAGTACAAGCGCAAAATAAATAAATAAATAAGGGAAAGAAAAACATATAGCTGGTCAGTTTAAGGTAGGCTATTCCAAAAAAACCTTAAAGGCTAGGGATCTTTTTGCCTTTGATCGCTTTTATGTTTCCCTTTTAAATGCAAGGCTGTTGCATAAAATAATATAGTTTTAATTTAATAAGTGACATTGCTGCGTCCTCCTTGATTTTTCAATAACGCATAATCTTTAAACCATATTAAATGGCTCGTTTCCACTGACTAGTACAGTACGGTACAGGTCACCTTTATCAGGCTTGCGTTTTTCACTGCTAAAAGGGTACCAGTGGCTGGGTATACGACAGGTGATAATAAGTTAAACATGGCAGTTTGTTCACGTTTGCTGAAAAAATAATGTGCTCCTTTTTTCTGGCTTCTCCTTTGTTTCTTCGCGTGTCACTCTCGCATTTGTCAGTTTCTGACTGGATCTGGCTTCAAAAGCACATTATTATTACATGTATATATAATTTGGTACCCTTTCTCGTGTTTTGGTACCCTTTCGAAATGGTGCAGAAAAAGTGGTACTCAGTGGAAACTGAGAAAGTTTAAAAGGTGTGTTTGTATATATTGTAATATATTGTTTGTATATATTTGTTATATTGTAATAATTTAAAGAATTACAAGTATCGGATATAATAAAATCACATTAAATAAACCGATATAAAACAAACAAAAACAATGTTGGTATACACAGTACAAATAAATTGCACAGTTTCAAGCCATTTTAAACCTAAAGTGCATTTTTGCAGAAATTTCTTAAATTTAAACAAGTATAATCATTAGTTGTGATGGGTACTAAGCAAAATAATTGTAATTATCAGTTTAACCATTGTGACTAAAAGTAGCACTTGTCTAAAACGACAATACAATTATTAGACCTTTAGTCAACTAAAACTTGACGGAACAATAAATGTGGCAGTTTGACCTCAGAAAACAAGGAAGCTAAACTAGACACTTAGATAAGTTGTTTTGCAATGGATACATATTGCTGTTAGGTTTAAGTCTATATCTTCCTCCAATCTACCTTTTTTTGGACTACATTAAATCATGTTTTCATAATAAGAAACTTTACATAAATTCCCAAACATCTTAAAATGGTCAATCAGGCAAAACATGCATAAAACGTGGGCACATTTAGATTCATGCGAGTATATGTGTGGTATTTTTCCCACACACGATAGTTTCACATTAGTTTCAGCTTGATGCTTATCATAACTCTTATTGATAGTGAATGACACTGTAATCTGTATGTTTTGCGTATATTTTGCAGCTTTTTTCTGTTTACCCATATTAGAAGGGTTTTAGTTTCACTCAATACACATTTATATGATTGTTTACTATTTTTAACTGAGGCTAATAGTCTATTTTTGCATAATTTTGGAATTAAATTAAAAATTATTATTATTATTATTATTATTATTATTATTTATTTATTGCAGTTGGAATTGGAGATTAAAAAGCAAGTGAACAAGGTAGTTAATTCATTTTTTCTTTCCCCTTTAAAGCATAGGTGGCCTTGTATGGTGGTTTTAATATAGAGACATTAACCCACGCAGGCAGCGTTTTCCCAGCAGAGCTTTGTGATCTGTTTCCTCTGTGACGTTACACATGGCTTTTAGAGTCCTCTTTTTTTCAATCCCATGGCTCACGTCATGCTCTTTGTTCATAAATGCTTGGAGAAAAGCAGGAAGACTGTTTTACACTGAAGGTTCGTCCTGATTTAAGGCAGGGAACAACTGCTGTTAAAAGTGGCTGTACTAAGAATAGCATTTGCTGATGAGGTGGCATTGGCCTAATCCTTTGTGCACGCTGTTTTAGTTTGATTGCACCCCATCCCCCTTCAAAAGCCGGGATGCACCACGTGCCATGCTTAAAAGAAAATAGAGATATGATTGTATTATTTAGATTGCAATAACTCAATCTGTTGAAAGCTGTACAGTAGCTCTGAAAAGGAGTACTGTCCCTTTAAGAGCCATTCTTTACTAAACAGCCAGAGCAAGGAATTGAAGTGGCGAGTGTTTGAGCTTGAAAGAACTTTATTTGCTGGGCATTGTTGGTTTCTTGGTTACCAGCGCCACTTTGTTAGTTCTGCAACAACATAGAGCTGGAGCTTGCGCTGCCGTATTATTGTGGGATTTGTCCTGAGAGTGCTGCGTCAGCATACTTGCTCACGCTCTATGAATGCAGACTTGTCAAGCATTTAATTTTCTTCCTCTCTTCAACTCGTCATTTTTCACGCCCTCAAATGTTTCATTTGTGTCCATAGAAATGCCAAGGCTGAGGTAACTATACTCTGCAAGTAGCAGCAACTCGAAGCTAACAGTCAGGTTACTTGGCAACCGGTTTGGATAGTCTTTCCATTGTGGATTAGTTATAAATGACAGAAGCAGGGGCATGGGTGATGGCTTGGCTTTTGGATTTTAAGAATTTGTATCGTATTTGTGGTCATCTAGCGTTACGTTTCTAAAAATGACTCTTTTTGAACTGAATCCCTGTTTGTTTTGCGCCGTTTGATAATGGGCTGTTTGCCTGAGGCAGAAGCTCATTGATTTTTAGAGGCAGACCACAGTTGAGTGCCGGAAACATTACATGCGTCAGAGGTTTGTCAGACTGCTGGGTTTGGTGTTGTGTATGTACATGTTTTGAAACGCCTTGCAGTGTTAGGTTTTTCTCAGGCATTTTTTTTAGCCACCTTTAACATGAAAGGTTTTATATCAATAAAAATCTGTATCACTGACTTGTGTATGGAGCATAACAGATATTTTTTTGTCAAAATACATTTTAAAATTAAAATGACAGGAGGATTTTTTTATTTACACTGAAAATGTTAAATGCAAGTCAATTTAGTCAAGTACTTTCAACTAACGTTTGTGAAAATAAAATCTCAAATTAAGGATGATCTAATGTTCAGCTGTCCCATTGTAAAGCTGCTTTGAGAATAATTGTATGAGTCTTAAATCGAATTGAATATTGCACTTATTTTGATTGTTAAAGTTTTTGTCTATGACCCAGATACAGACAAGTCATGTTGATGTGTAGGTCACATTTTATTTAATTCATAAACAATGTAAAATGCTTATTGCATTAACATTTTAAGACAGTTGTAATATGTTTGTTCACACTCGATACAACATTTCAATTTAACTACAATATTCAAAATAAGGAGTGTTGTTAAGTGTGCCATCACAAAGGCATGGGCTGGAATAAGTTTCTGATAGTATGATAACCTTGGATAAAAACATCACGGTCTTGTTTACTGCTGTAAAATAATTTCTTTTTAAATGTCTTAGTAAAAACAACAACTTTTTTCCCCATTCAACACACTATATTACATTTTAGGAAACATTTATAATATTTTGCAACAGTAAACATGTCAGTCTACATAATTAAAATAAATCGTTGACTTCTACTACTTTCATTATTTTCAATAGCACAGATTTCCTTACAACACACAAAAAAACACTTAAAAACCCCTCTACATATACCTTAGAAAGGGTATAACAAAGCATTTTTGCGGTTTTAATCCCTTGACTTTTCTGAACCGCGGTAAACCTTAAAACCGGTTATTGTCCCATGCCTAAACGTTACGTAAAAGCGACTTCCGGATCCAAGCGCTCTATCAAACTGTATGGGGAAACTCAACAAATGGTTATTATAAAAGTTTACAAAGAGGTTTAATACTTTGGAAAATCAGGATCACAATATATATCAATGCCTAATATCAGATGGCCAGAAAGTAATTCATTTTTTTTATACATTGTTAAAATATTGATGTCTGTGATGCAGCAAGTCCAGAGACACCATGATTTAATATAAAATTCACTTAAATGTGTCAAATGACTACAAAGGGGTAAACGAGTATTTTCCCTATTCAAACGAGTAGCGGCTTAGACCCGGAAACCGTATTCAATATGTCACGACTTAACAAGCGGATAAAGGCAGTCAATAAAAGCATTTATAAGCACAGGCCTAAAATGTATTTGAACAAGTTATAGTGGCAGTTT
Organism: Danio aesculapii; assembly: GCF_903798145.1. Classification (NCBI taxonomy): domain Eukaryota; kingdom Metazoa; phylum Chordata; class Actinopteri; order Cypriniformes; family Danionidae; genus Danio; species Danio aesculapii. The sequence goes on along the minus strand of NC_079448.1, from coordinate 40,848,679 downwards.
TGCTTGCTTGACGTTCATGTAATTATTTAAGTTGCTTTGTGATTAAAGCCATAGCTAGGGCCAGACGGAATCTGTGGACTTTTTTTTGCTTTTTCTGCAGAGAATTTTGGTAAAAATCTGTGGATTTCTGCGCAGTTATTTTTGAAGTATCATAGCTAAAACCTTAATATGTTAAATAAGAAATAACATCTTTTTAACATTTAATTAATGTTTAAAATGCAAATCTAATTAGATTCACTTTATTTGGTAAACAAAGCAACTTTCTCATATAATATATCTACTAAAAGACAGAAAACATTACTTTACAAACTGCATTGTACATAAATCAGATCAACATTTTCGTATTAGTCAGTAATATGCCTGTAATTTAAAAACTGAATAAATTTAGATTTACACACATTTAATCGAGTAAATAAACAGAATTAATGATGCGCTGAAAATCTGCGGAATTCTGTGCGCGCCGATTCCGTGTGGGCCTAGCCATAGCATATTTCAATTAATACAAAAGAAATAATTACCTTGTTTTCTTTCGTTGCGCTGGAGTTTTAATTGAGTCCCAACATTAGGAAGTAATGTTAAAAATGTTTAAAAGCTCTTAAGTTAAATGGACTGTTCTTTAAATTGACTTATCACGTAGATAGCGTTGCTTTTTTATGGCTAGTAGCATCATCGATGTTCTGTTTTAGGCAATATTGTCAGGCCCCCCTTGCGTGAAGTCTTCTTGAAAGGACAGCTGCTTTGCTCTGAGCTGGTTTTATTTGTGTGCAGCAGCTGACTTGGTTAGGTTTCAGTCCACTATAGTAGTGGAGAAATGAGTAACACTCATGGTTTTGTTAGCAAAAAAAAATTCTTACGACTACAATTATGCAGTTGTCCACAGGTAAATGGTAAGTCTGGACTGTTGTAATGAAAGAGTTTGATTCTGTTAGTTTGACGACATGAATGTTTTTCTGAGATCCTCTGCAGCATGTCTCGACTTCACTGCAGAGAGGGACTGATGACTTTGCACTTTCTCTCTTCCAGGACTGAATAATGCTTTGACTGGGTTGGCCGCATTGATTACAGTAGCTCAACCCCATTCACTCTGTACCGCTAACTCTTAACCCTCTCCTCTCTATCTATCTGTTTCCCTGTCTTGCAGGTTTCTAAGCATTAAGACAATGTAATGAAGCAGAGCAGAGTGGTCGTAGCAGGATTTGCCTTCCAATCACACCCCGGCATCTAGGATCAAATTCACCAGAACCTGCCAGGCACTGTGGGCAACCTTTTTCCTGTTAAAGAACTTTCGTTCCATATACTATATATGTAATCGGTATATATAGATAAGATGCTCCGCATATATCTATATATTGGTATGTATATACTATATCCACACACAGAAGCAGGCTTGGTTTGGAGTTGGAAGCTGTAGCCTTTTCTATTGTCCTGTCCCTTAAGACTTTTCGCCCCCTCCTTCTTTGAAACGGAAAACTGTAGAAAAAGGGGATCTAATTGCGCACATGCCAATGTTTTCCCGAGATTACTCCTTCAGGAAATCTGTTTGGGGTCCTTTCTGAATTCTTGGTTGCCCATCAGAGCAGTTTTGGCCCCCTTTTCCCCCCCTTGTCATCGTCACAGAGAGTGGCACGAACCCAGACACTCTTCAGAATGGAGACATCCGAGACACATTTTCATCCTTTAATTTTTTTTATTCTTCTTTTCTTCAAACAAAGTGAAACATTTGAGATTAAACCTGATTTTGTTTTTTTCTTTTGGTTTTGTTTCAAGTGTATCCAAATAATTAAAAAGGCAAACATTGGGTTTTGTTCTTTTTTTCTAAAAAGGTAATTACGATTCTGCCTGCTGATATGTGCTAGAGAGCTTCTAATGTGAAGATTAAAAAAACATTCTAGTGACTACTAGGTTTCTCTTTAGAGCGCTGCATTAACTATATTGTACTTGGTATTCTGAAGTCTAAAAAAAATAAAAGAATAAACTCCACAAAAGCATATTCATTACAAATTAGGCATCACTCTGAACTAAACCTGTATGTTAATTGCTTAGATGAAATTTGTATGCATCGATCTGGGTTTTTTCTCTTTGAAAAATGTTCATGTTGATTGAGAAAGTAACCATTCGTACGATTAATTGCTATGATAGGCTCAATGTTTTGTTTTCGAGAGAAAAAATGTGCTCACTCCACCCTTCCCTTTACCATTTTATATGCATATATCTTTTTTTTTATCAGAAAAAATTATACTTTTTCAGTTTTATAGAGTTGTCTTTCCCTGTATTGAATCGATAATTTTTGGGGAAAGGGTTTTTTTTTGGCTGCTTCCTGTGGGGATGCAGCTCCTCTTGTAAAATATCTCTGGGACTTTTTCTCTTCAACATTTTTTCGCTACTGTACGGTAGCTTTTTTTTTTTTTTTTTTTCATTTAATTTCTTTTTTTTTTTTTTCTTTGCAAAGAAAATGTTGGAGGGTTTCCTTTCTATATAATTTTGGAGTCTTGAGGCAGGAGCAGTTTGATTTTTATTTTATTTTTTCTCCTCTCTCTTCTTTTCGGCTTTTAGCCAGTACAAATGCACACCAGTAACTTGGCTTTTTCTTTTTGTTGTTTTTCTTACCTCCAAACTGTCCCTCAGAACCAGCTTTAAGTACATTTACAGCTGGACAGTCTATAAAAGTGTAATTTATTCCCTTTTAGCATGTCAGAATAAATTAAAATGACTTCTCAGAACTGCTGTCCCAGTCTCTGTAATTTAACAAAACGCACATGACTTGGATTACTGATAGATTTTCCCCCTCCCCTTTCCATTTGTTCGGGTATCTGTCACTAGTCCGCACATCTATTGTTGAAGTACCACACAACCAGGCTGTTTTATTTTTGTTTGAAACAGAAAATCAACATGAAATGCTTTAAAATTGAGCAAAAGCAACTGCTTGGTTCTCAAAAAGATGTAAAGCTTTGAATGAATTTGTCTCAAGTGTTAAAAAGGGACACGTTTATGGAAATGAGGTATTGCTGTATTCCAGGAAAGCAATTCTTGTGGGGATGATGGGTAGTTCTAGGTGCTTGTGGTGTTTCAGATTTCCAGGATTTCTATCTGTAAATATTAAAATGGCTTCAAATGGCAGGTGTGGAAATTGGTTAATGTGCTTGACACACCACAGATACAACTGCTTCAGTTCATTTTTCCCTCAATCACATGTCGACGTTTTACATTATTCAGCAGTGGGTGATTAATGCTTTTATGCAGTACCAATTATAGCTTTTTTCTCTCAGCAAGGCAGCGTCATTGTCAGACTTGCTTATTGAGTCATCAGTAGGTATGGCAAAAGCATAGTTATAACTTGCCTCTTATTAAATTGTGTAAATCATAAATCCATGTGCTGGGAAAGTCCTGTTCACACCAAAAATGGGATCTAATAGGGCTACACGATACTGGAAAAATCTAACATTGTGATCTTTTTTTAATTTATTTTGTAATCTATATTGTGATATGAATACAATTTCACTAGATGAGTTAAATATTTGGGAAGAAATGTTTATTTTAGATTGATTGGGTTGATTCTGTAGGGCAGTGTATATGCATATAATATAAGAAACCGTCTACCAGCATCGATAAATTTAATAAATAAAAAGATACTAATTAAGTAAACACTGATTAAATTTATTAAGGTGTACAGCAGTTGAATAATCAATGTAAAATAATGCTCCCATAGTCTGATTTATTAACATTTCAATCATTATTAATCTGTCAAAGTTACAAACGGTATCATTTCTTATAGGCCTGAATGCTTTTAAAACACGGTCACCGGCCTCAAAAAACACCTTTTTTGCTCGCAAAATGATCAATTATAATCCAGACTCAACATTCGACTGTTCAACTATAGCGAATGATCACATTGCGATATTGTTGCTGAAATATGTTGTGCAGCCCTGGTAACTAGCTTCAACACCAAGAAACTGTAACTCTTTTTATTTGTGCTGCAATTTTGTCATCCGATTTAAATCTTCAGTTTTTTAATAGTCTGCGGATAATGATTGGTTTGATTGCCACTGTGTTTATAAGTAATTAGCCTGGAAGGAAATATGTAGTGATATTGTTAGCAGGGGCTTGTGCTATTGTTTTTATTCTTACTATTACACAGTCTTCATTCCACACAGGGAAAGTTATTTGTAACCATAATAATTGATAAACCTTTAGACGCGTGTTGTGAGCTGCAAAATCAATCAAGTCAATATCTACAGGTTTCTGACTTACTTAAGAGTGTCTTTTGTGTTTCAGAATAAAAAACCAACTCAGGTTTGAGACAAATGGAGTAAATGATGGCAGAATATTACTTTCTCTTTAAGACTACAATTTTCGGACTAGTAAGCTACAGCAAACTGCACTTTTTCCATTGGTATCTCTGAACAGTGACCAATGCTATACTACAGAAATTTACTGACACATTCTTAAATAGTAAAACTGTAAATCATTTCATCTCCGGGTCCCAGGAGTGTAGAATGATTTGAAATATGTTGTCATTAACTGCTACAACCACTATTGGGTTCAAACTTCAGAATCTTTTAAGAGATGGGTCAAATTAGTGGGTTTTATAAGTTTTCATCTATTGCACTGTAAATTCACACTGTGTGATGTCCACATTATATATATTTTTGGGGTCATTTATCAACACAGCTTGAAAGCTCTACATAGTTAAAGCTGATAGTAGAGCATCATACTGTATGTCCAACTGCCAACACAATGTGTTTTTATTTTTTACACTTAAATTTAACATCTTGCTATTTTAAAGTGAAGACCACTTGCGCATTTTTGTTCAACAAAATAGTAGCACACGAGTACATTAATTGGGATGCAGATTATAAACTAGATCCTATTCTAAATAGTATGTTGTTTAACAGTTCAAAATGTCGGAAGCTTAAATTATACGTAAATCAAAAAGATGATGCCTCGACTACATGCTGTTTCTACTTAAAAATGCAGCAGAATCGAAAACCAAAACACAAATTGGACGTAAATCGTTTGGTTTTTGTCATTAAAAAGATGTTGTTCACGAATGCGCTGACATTCTCACATCTTAGTCATGATGAAATCATTATATGAAAATCAAGCATAAAGTTAAAATCCTGAGATCCAATTCAGCTGCTGAATCATGACAGCATCATAACTAAAATGATTAAGTACTTCTGGAACCTGGCTAAAAAAGTGGTCAGCCATTAATGCTTGCTATCCTGGGTGTGAACGTGTCTTAAAGAAAAAGTTCATCCAAACATCAAAACTTGCTTTCCATTTACTCGCATTTGATTTGTTTTTCGGGATTTTTATTTTTTTTTGTTAGACACAAAAGGTGAAGTTTTAAAGAATGTGTGAGATCCATAGTATGAAAACAAACCAACTAAAGTACCATGGTAGTCAATGGTATTGGCTGGTTTCCGATAGTCTTCAAAATTCTTCAGAATTCAATGTTTGAAAAAATCTTTTATATTCGAGTGAACTCTCCTTTTCAAGGAACGCTCTAGTTTTTATTTTGGAAACCTACAAATCCCCTTGAATTCAGCTGATCTACGGCCCTGGCAGGAGCGTTTTTTTGTTTGTTTGTTTAGCTTAGCATAAATCATTGAATCATATTAGACCATTATCATCTCAAAAATTTCAAGTAGGTTTATCATTTAATATGTAGATTTTTTTTCAGTTTAAAGCTAGACCCTTTAGTTGTTATTCATTCATTCATTTTCTTTTCGGCTTAGTCCCTTTATTAATCTGGGGTCGCCACAGTGGAATGAACCGCCAACTTATCCAGCATATGTCTTACACAGCGGATGCCCTTCCAGCTGCAACCCATCACTGGGAAACACCCATACACTCTTATTCACACACCACGGACAATTTAGCTTACCCAATTCACCTGTATACCGCATGTCCTTGGACTTAAGGGGGAAACCGGAGCGCGCAAACACGAGGAGAAAACGCAAACTCCACACAAATGACCCAGCAGGGGTCTCAACTGGCGACCTTCTTGCTGTGAGGTGATTGTGCTACCCATTGTGCCACCATGACGCCCCCTTTAGCTGTTATATTATGTACTAAGACCAACGTTGGCCAACAAAGTTCCTTGATTATTACGCCAGAAGGAGCTTTAGAGTTTGTTTTCTGCATAGCAATGCCAAGATTGAATTATTGCAGAAATTTATACATTAATACTAAATACCCCCCCAAAAAGCTAAATAAAATGAAAAATAAATACAAAGCAACGCAAATAAACAAACAAAAATGTATTTCTACATCAAGCCATTCATACACAACCAGCATGTAAAAAGCAATTAATAAATAGGATTGGATGAGAGTATAGTTTCTAGCCACACCCGTCTAGGAAAAAGGCAACTTTTCATTTTCCATTGGTCTTCGGACATGATGTCACAACATAAGTCAAGCTTCAAATAGGAAAATCATCGAAACCTTTTTTTTTTTTTGAGAGAGAGAGATGCTAATGGTCTAATCCGATTTAATGATTTATGCTAAGCTAAGCTAAAAGTGCTCCCACAAGACCCGGATATCGTCTGAATGGATTTTAAAAAAATGGTAAAACTCAGCAGTTTAACTCTAGGGGACTTAAAATGAAACCCATTACCAAAAAAAGTGAAGTGTTCCTTTTAGTGTAGTCTCTAGTGGGACAACAGGAAAATAAACGTGAGCAGAGGCGGGGGAAGGGACTGTTTCAGATCAACACATGTATAAAACAGCTGCTTTGTAGAGCGACCCACAGAACAAACCTGTTCAACAAAAACCACCCGTATGTGTAGTTCAATCACATTCGCTGCCTTGAATGAGAGCACTTTCTTCTTCAGAGAGCTCTTTTTTTGTGTGCGTGTGTGTAGTCTTCAGTGTGTTATTTAAAGATGGCCTTCATTCATAAAGTATGAATGACTGGTTGCCCACTAAAGGCTCTGCTCGGAGGCTCGCTCTTCCCTTTATGGAGGTGGAGTCCTGATGACACACGTCCTACTGGAGCTCTGTAATGTAATCCACGCCACACTTTAATCTGCCATAATTCCTCTGTTGCTCATATAATGAAGTCAGTGTTTTAAATTACTGAAGTTTTATACATGAAATATAACTAGCTCTTTAGAAGATGGTCCATTGGTAACTTGAATTCATGTGTAGTGCACTGAAATATGGTCCCATTCATAAATCAATTTGAGCGATACGTTTGTTATTAGTATTTGGTAGGTACCGATGTTAGTTCATTTGTTTTATTAGAAATGTTCCAGAGTATCCGTGGGGTCTTAAAATATCTAAAATCTCAAAAAATAAATTTTAGGCTTTAAAAAGTCTTAAATTTACAAAAATATAGTGTTGTAGATCTTAAATGTTTTTTTTAACAGGTCTTAATTTTCCTTTGATCACGTATACCCAATCTGGCCATTAACACCCATGCAATCACCAACAATCCTAATCGCAATAAAACTTTTAACTTTTTATTTAAAAAGCCCCTATCATGGGTTTCTGAAAACGAGCTTCCATGCAGTGTGTAACACCAACACAATCTCGCGGCAATTCGTAACTTTTTGATTTAGTGGCTAATTCGTATGAATTTGTACGATCTAATTCGTACATTTTCGTACGATTTGCTCATCCCCCAATGACGGTTGGGTTTAGGGGTGGGGTTAGGTGCCACGCCTCCTTTTTAAAATCGTATAATTTCGTACGAATGAACTCTTACGAATTCGTACGAATTAGCCACTAAACTGACAAAATGTAAAATACTTACGTTTTCTCGTGAGATCAGGCTGGTAACACAGCTCTAATTGAATGAAAGTATCCAGCTAAGGTTTAAATCTAACAGTTAAAATCTAACAACTATTGATTCTTTAGCGAAATAGTTGACTCAGAGTCGAATAAACGAAACGAGTTGGGTTCGGATCTTTTGTTTGATCGCATTGACGTGGACGTGGTACATCACCAAATATGTACTTCCAGTTCCGGTAAAATGTGGAGGTGCGGACAGTGTTGCAATATTGGGTAGATTTGAATTTATTTTTGTGGGGTAAAAAGTTATTGAAAATTTGAACAAAATTGTTTCCATGGAACATAGCCACCCCCCACCCCCCGCACCCCCACTAAGCGTGATTTAGGCGACCTTCACAAAACCAACTCAAATCGATTGTGTAGAACCCAGCATTTTTTTTTAACAGTAAATGAAACTTTCTTGATAAATGTTTTATTTCTAAATCACACAAGTTTGAAAGAGAGGCAAACATTTTGACTTGAATGCAAGATATTTTATTCGTTTAGATCAGGCATGTCCAAGCTCGGTCCTGGAGGGCCGGTGTCCTGCAAAGTTTAGTTCCAACCCCAATCAGACACACCTGGGCTAGCTAATCAAGCACTTACTAGGCTTTCTAGAAACATCCGTGCAGGTGTGTTGAGGCAAGTTGGAGCTAAAATCTGCAGGACACCGGCCCTCCAGGACCGAGTTTGGACACCCCTGGTTTAGATGCTTGATACAAAACCAATGTTCTAAGATATAACATTTATAAAATTGATGTGAAAAGCAGTTGTAGGAAGATTCAAATGGATATTTCTTACATTCGTTTAATGTTACAAATCAATCTTCGAATATTTACTAATAGTCTAGAATAGGCCCATTGGGTCATTTATAAAATTACTATTTATTTTAAGCTAATTCTTTTTTTTTATCTAAAAAATGATGGTAGTTTCCCAGTTCATCAAGGCAGATATTTAAATATCCATTTATTGTCATTTATTAAATCAATGTTCTTATAATAGTGTGCACTTAATACAATTACTTAGTTTTAGCATACTTAATTTAGATTTATTCATTAATTCATTTTCGTTTTGGCTTAGTCCCTTTATTAATCCGGGGTTGCCACAGCGGAATGAACCACCAACTTATCCAGCATGTTTTACGCAGCGGATGCTCCTCCAGCTGCAGCCTATCTCTGGGAAACATCCATACACACTCACACTAATACACTATGGACAACTTAGCTTACCCAATTCACTTGTACCACATGTTTTTGGACTTTGGGCGAAACCGGAGCACTAAGAGGAAACGCACACAAATGCAGGGAGAACATGCAAACTCCACTCCACACAGAAATACCAACTGACCCAGCCGAAGCTCGAACCAGCAACCTTCTTGCTATGAGGCGACAGCATTACCTACTGCGCCACTGCATCGCCAATTTATATTTGTTATTGTATGTTAATAATCAAAACTAGCTTTTTGCTGGATTGGTTTCCTTTTTTATCATGGCAGGAAAAAAATCAATATCACCAGAATGCAGCAGAGAGAAAATCCTATTATTTATAGATCAGTGTTTTATAATATTACTGTGCATTAATAAAATTGCACACTTTTACTGTAATATTTTGATCATGTTAAGATGTTATTTATATTTTTAACAGATATAAAATGTAAAAATAAAATCTTAACATGTAAAATATATTACATTAAAAACGTGCAATTTTATTTTGTCATTATGTTAACAATTAAAATCACCTCTTCTTGAGACTTTCGATCATGTAACTACAAAATAAAATAAATAAATAAAAATCTCTACAGATATTTTTTGGGTTATTTAGTGTCATAGCACATTAATTATATTGCTAGTGTTTGTTAGTTTTCTCGTATATTCAAAAGTATTTACTTTTTCTGTAAAAGCCTCAGCCGAACAACACAAACGTGCAACATTTGTATCACCCCTCGTTCATCCATTCAGAGATTTCAAATTCAGACAGAATAAAAACGTAAACATAGCATCTGTAGATGTGATATCGTGAGGATTCTGACGTGCTGTGTGTCATGAGATGAATTTACAGCAGACTTTAATCTCATCCAAGCAGCAGATTAATCTTTGGATGAGTGTTTAGTCCAGATCCAGCATCACACACACAAACATACACTACACACAGAGAGACTATACACTGTTTATCAAAGGCACACCTTAATAATAAACTCACCTGATCAAGAATGATGTCAGACTGAACTGACAGACGTCTTTCATTAACTACACATATCAAATCCAAATGTGATGACTGAGGAAAATGTCTTTAATAACACAGCTTTAAGATTGTCTACGTTTAACTAGGTGACGAATACAGCAAAAGTGTGTTATTTAACTTTATATATTCATAACTTGGGAGAAAAGGAGCGTTTTTCCCACGAATGCTTCAGGCAACGTGACACACAGAGTCAAACACAGGCGCCTCCTCGTGGCATTAACGATACACTGCATCTGCTTTTCTGCTTCAGGAAAAGGTCACGTTTCATCCTGCTGTTTGAGCGTCAGCTGGTGGGCTGTGTTCAGTAACTGTATGCGTTTACTACGAAGAGTAAATGAAAGACAATCCATCTGAAATAATATCATTGTCTTGCAGAGCTGAGGGGATTGTATTGCTGGACCCCCGCATGCTTTCACTGTATGTGTGTAGCTACTATAGGAGAAAAGGAATTAAGAAAACAATATATTAGGGCTGCATGATTTAGGAAAAATCTGACATTGCAATATTTTGTTTTGCTGCGATATATGTTGCGATAAGATAAATGTGTCAGATGAGTTGAACAGCTCTATTTAGAAAGATTTCATTAATTTAGACTGACTGAGATGATCAAGTGTTTGTCTATCTAATAAATTACAATCCAAAATCAATAAATAAACATGCTTTATAGTTTTCTTGGGAGTCTAACAGTATCAAGTACAGAAATTGAACAATCAAATGTAAAATAGCATGGTCATCATTGAATAAATATAAAAATATATGATATTTAATAATATTTTTATCTGGCAGCACGGTGGCACAGTGCGTAGCACAATCGCCTCACAGCAAGAAGGTCCTTGGTTCGAGCCCCGCCTGAGTCAGTAGGCATTCTCCCTGTGTTGGTGTGTGTTTCCTCCGGGTGCTGAAGGAAAATCCAATAACATGGTATAGGTGAACTGGGTAAGCTAAATTGTCTTTAGTGTATGTGTGTGAATGAGTGTGTATGGATTCCCAGTGATGGGTTGCAGCTGAAAGGGCATCCGCTGCATAAAATACATGCTGGATAAGTTGCCGGTTCATTCCGCTATGGCGACCCCTGATTAATAAAGGGACTAAGCCGAAAAGAAAATAAATGAATGAATGTCTTTATTTATTTTTTTTTTTTGATGTTTATTAAATAATCCAATCCTGTGATGGGACTATTGCAGATACACATTGCGGTATCAATGCCAAAACGATATATTATGCAGCCCTAGCCGATATTATATATATATATATATATATATATATATATATATATATATATTGTTTTTTTTTCCCTTTTAGGTTCATGACAAAATGTCATTAAAATGTTGTTATTTTAGACCCACACAGAATCTGTGAATATAAAAAATCCACTGATATGTTTTTGCCTGTCACAATAATCAATACATTGACATCATGAAATCCTTGGACATGATCTCAATATTTATTTGGTGTTTCAAAATATATTTACAAATGCACAAATAACTGATAAAGACATTTTACAAGGATATTTACATTTACTGATTTAACATCAGATTACCGAATCTAAATAACCTTAAGGATGAAAATGTAAATGTGTATATTTATAATAATGTTAAATAATATGCAGATGTGTATATGAATTATGTATAATACAATTAGTAAAGTAATATTTTCTGTCTATATTAAGCTATATTAAGCCTATATTAAATTATTAAATGAGAGACTTGCTTTGTTTGCCAAACAAGGAGCTCTAATTGGTTTGCATTGAAACCTTAAATACAAGTTTAAAACTGTAATATTTTTAGCTACTATATTCTACTCTCAAAATCATTCCACATAAATCTGCAATTGTTTTTTTTTTCTTATATATAAAACTTTGCGCAGAAATAGCAAAACATGTCTGGAGATTCTAGCTATCTATTTGTCTATCTATCTGGCCTTCAGTCTACTTAGGCTATAATTTAAATGTTGACATCACAGTTTTATGTGTTTTTAAATGGTTGGTGCTCCATAAATTATTAAAATTATGATGTTTGTGAGTCAGGTCAACTCAATTGTTTTTAATACAACTCATAAAATTTACTAATTTAGCATCCTTCTAGTATGTTTAACACATTGCTAGCACATGTCTAGCACAAACACAATTAACACTAGTTTGTCAGCAAGTTCAGAACATGCTTTGCTTGCTTTTTAGCATTATTTTACACAATGCATAATGTTAATTTTCCTTCGGCTTAGTCCCTTTATTCATGAGGGGTCGCCACAGCGTAATGACAGTGGTGAAAACCGGAGCACCCAGAGAAAACCCACCCCAACATGGGGAGAACATGCAAAATCTACACAGTCAGCCAATTGGTCCATTCCAGCGACCTGCTTGCTGTGAGACAACAGTGCTAACCAATGAGCCACCATTTCACCCACAATGCTAATGTTTCTAGCATAATTTAGCACACTTCTTGTAACACATTACTAGCACATGTCTAGCACAAACACATATAACGCTATTTTGTTAGCAAGTTTAGAACATGCTTTGCTTGCTTTTTAGCAAGCAAACTAAATAGAAACCTAACTGACTAGCTAGCTGATCTGGCTTCATGCTTGTTTTGTTTAATCAGGCATGAAGCCAGATTAGCTAGCCAGTTAAGTTTTAGTTTAGTGTGCACAAAAATGGTTTTAAGTACCATGAAGGTATTGTAGCTTAGCTCAGCTGCATGCTTGAAACATTAGCAATGTGTAAAATGATAAAAAGCGTGTTCTAAACTTGCTAAAATTAGCATTGTGTTTGTGCTAGACATGTGCTAACAATGTGTTAAACATGCTAGAAGTGTGCTAGATTATGCTAGAAACATTAGCATTGTGTAAAATAATGCTAAAAAGCAAGCATGTTTGCTTACGAAATAGTGTAGATTGTGTTTGTGCTAGACATGTGCTACCAATGTGTTAAACATGCTAGAAACATTAGCATTGTGTAAAAAATGCTAGCATGTTCTAAACGTGCTAACAAAAAAGCGTTAATTGTGTTTTTGCTAGCAATGTGTTAAACATGCTAGAAGTGTGCTAAATTATGATAGAAACTTCGTTGTGTGAATAAAAAACGAAAAAGTTGTGAACTTGCTAATGAAATAGTGGTAATTGTGTTTGCGCTACATGCAAGCAATGTGCTAAACATGCTAGAATTGTGCTAAACATGCTAGAATTGTGCTAAACATGCTAGAAACATTGATGCTAGAAGCGTTAAGTCATGCAGTAGGCCACACGGCTAGGCTTTGTCTACAAAATTTACTGGTTTAGATAATTTCTCACACACAAATTATTAAAAAGAAGTGCGTTTGGCAGACAAAACGTTAATGTGATAATTAAAGGAATCCTGTGTCCAAAAAAAAACTAATTAGAGCGGCTCATGAAACTGCAATGAAAAGCGCGAGGCACCTTTACAGTCAGACACACCCAGCTCAAAATGCCCTCAGCATGTGGTGTCATTCACCGGCTCACACATTTCGACACGCCCTGACTTTAACTGGCATTTGCTTTGACGTTTCGCAATGCACACTTAACACACAGATAGTTCGATGTCTTTCAGCTGCATTAATCCAGTCACAGAATCCATTAGAAGACAAAGCTGAGTGAACGAGTGTGAATTATTCATCAGCCACTCCTCACACACAGAAAGAAAAGGCCATTACAGTCTGGTGAACTATCCAGATTACACATTTTTACTTCACTTGTCATGACTTTATTGTTTTAAATGACGAAATCTGCAAGGATATAATCAAAGTAAGTAGCAGGAGTCTTGAGATGCTGTCGTAAAAATAACAATGGTTTAGTGAAACCAGTCAAACAACATACACGGCTGATTTTATTGTATTGACTTTTGAGTAGGCGAGATATTATTTAAAAATAGCAGCGACGAGGCTGTTCACTTGAGTTTTCTGTGAATTAAAATTATAATTTTTTGTAATAAAAATTTAGTTTGTGAATATTTACACCAGCCTTTACATTACATTACTAACCTGTCCTAAGTTACTTTTTTAGAAACATTAGCAAAATAATGTGTAAAATAATGCTTAAAAGCAAGCAAAGCATGTTCTAAACTTGCTAACTAGCGTTGTGTTTGTGCTAGACATGTGCTAGCAATGTGTTAAACATGCAGTTTGCTAAATTATGCTAGAAATATTAGCATTGTATAAAATAATGCTAAAAAGCAAACAAATCATGGTTTAAACTTGCTAACAAAATAGTGGTAATTATGTTTGTGCTAGACCTGTGCTAGAAACATTAGCATTTTGTAAAAAAAATGCTAATAAAACATGTTATAAACCTGCTAACAAAATGGCGTTATATGTGTTTGTGCTTTGTGCTAAATGTGTTAAACGTGTTAGAAGTGTGCTAAATTATGCTAGAAACACTAGCATTGTGTAAAATTATCTTAAAAATCAAGCAAAGCATGTTGTAAACTTGCTAAATAGCAGAGATGAGGCTTTTTATTTGTTTTCTGTGCATTATGCTTTTTAAAAAACTGATCACTAATTTAGACTAACAAAAACATTTGGCAATGAAAATTTAGTTGAATGAAAGTGAACGATACACTTACCTTAATGTACAGTTGAAGACAAAATGATTAACCCTCCTGTGAAATTTAAAATCTTTGTCAAATATTTCCCAAGTGCTGTTTAACAGAGAAAATTTAGTTTTAATAATTTCTAATAACCAATTTATTATGTATTAGCCACTTAGATTTGCAATATATTGGAAAAAATACAAATACAATCAATAAAATGAAGGCGAAACATTATGCCAACTTTAAAATATATTTTATCTTCTTATCATACAGATCAACCTTGAGTTGGTCAAATTCAGATTAAAATAGTTTTGAGAACAATAACATTCCTGTTATGTTCAAGAACATCTATGTCATTAAAATGCAACTATTTCAGTGTTGCTAGAATGTTATTAAAATGAAGGTGAAGGAACATTGCAGGAACATTTAAACAATGTTCCACAAACATTAAGAGAACTGAAATTTGAAATGTTTTAGATGTTTCAAATCACACAATTAAAAATGATTCAATGGATTTACTACATTTTTTAAGGTAAATGGTTCCAAACATTTTATTTGGTCTGAATGTAAACAAACAAATGAGATTAAACATTACTAAATTGGTTTGTTTCAATTCAGCCCATAAAATCTGTTTGCCACAATTTATTTAAATATTTTTGGTGCAGTTAACCAAAATAGAAGGTTTTTACAAATTTAAGTGGATTGAACATAAAACATTTAAGTTACACCCCCCCCTCAAAAAAAAACAGCCTGATCTCACAAGGAAATGTAACTATTTCACATTTTGTTAGTTTAGTGGCTAATTCGTACATGTTAAGTTGTATGGAAATGTATGATTTTTAAAACAAGGTGTGGCACCCAACGCTGCCTCTAAACCCATCATTGGGGATGAGCAAATCGTACTAAATTGTACGAATGAGATTGTACAAAATCATATGAGTATTGCCACTAAACAGCCGATTCGAATGTTATCACTTAGTTGAATGGCCGTTATCAGTGGCTCAGCTGATAGACATGGGCCAGTAGGGGCTATCACCCATCCACATGGTTAATCAGCTATAGATCACATACGGCTGTGGCCAGAAGTTAACGAGAATTATTTATATTATTTATAAAATTTCCCATTAACGTCTACCCCTACCCCAACCCCAAACCCAACCGTCTCAGTAATGTAAAAACAGATCTGGATCTGGGGTCTTGTCTATTAGAATAGCTAATTAACCATGTGGATGAATGATAACAGCCTTCTGAACTTACCAGTAGGTGCAGAAGGCCGCTACTGGCCCATATCTAGCAGCTGATAACCACTGATAACGCCCATTATATCGAGTGATAACATTCAAAGCAGGTGCACTAAATCAAAAAGTTACGAATTGCCGTGAGATTGTGTTGCAAAAAACTCAACAATCGTGTTGATTCAGCTCATTTTAAATTTGTTTAAACAAGCAGCAAAAATAATTGTTAGGAGTGTTTGTTCACATTGATGATTAATATCCACTTAAACAGCAGTCATGCTAACATGTTACTAGAATAACTGAATAGCACCCATCTGAACAACACACAGTGGTCAGTGTGGCAGATCGCAGGAACTCTCAGTCCAAATGGAGCAGCAGTGTGTGGTCTTGGTTTAACAGATGGCTAAAGACGTTTGGCCTTGGCAACACTGGCATTTGACGGAGAAAAATGGAGGGAAGAGGAAGAACACACCTTGGCATGCCAGGTGTGCCATAATCAGATGAATCAGTTTGAGTGTGTGTGTGTGTCACGTTTACACGCCATTACCAACCATACCAGTCTCTCCACCCTGCAGATCTGTTCTTCTGCGTCATATGTGCATGTCTGAGCCAGAACTGAGCTTTGTGTAACATGTAGGTCAGAGTTTGTACTTGCCATTTACAGATAACTTTTTACACAACAAGAGGTTATGTAAAAATATCCAAACTTTTCAAATCTGTCAATTAAATGATGAAATGTTGGACTGTATAGACCCATTCCACCTAAATCCTGTCCTAAACATGCTGCTTGAGTCAGTTTTACTGATCTATTGAGTATTTTTTCAATTCCGCAAGTGTTTCTTTAGACACGTGGATCAGCCTTCTGAGGTTTCCATGCTGTTTGAGCAGAGAATCGTGACTCATGGATGTTTTATTGCTAATCTGCAAACAAAGGCATGGAAAAGCTTACTGTTTAGCATTTCCTTTATCCACTATTCAAACAGGCAGTGGCTATAGCCTGTGAAAAAAACATGATATCTTTTTCTGATTATGCTGGGTTGAGATATGAGTTTCTACATTTGTTTCTTTTACATTATATATTCCGTAAATAACACACATATTTGATAATTTTATTTGGAATCACTAATACTGATTAAAGCAGCACAGCATTCAAATGATCATAAAGACTACATTATGTTTCACAGTACAAGCGATGTGCAAATAAACACAATCACTGAATATCTTTTACATGACGATATCAAAACACTCAAATCAGCTCTGCACAAAGAAGTAAATAAATAAATACATAAAGGAATATCTACAAATTAAGGATAGAGATGACAATGTCTTTTCCAAAAGTGCAGACCGCCTATTATTGCAGACACGGAGCAGTATTTAGCAAGAGTCTTTCATACTGAGTCCAGCAATTTGTAATACTCTCTTACACACAAACACAAACCAACAACCTGGCTTGTTTTTAGGTGGCTAAAACTGAAGACTAAAACTGGTTCTAAAACTAAACCCTTCTGCTGGTAATTCTGATGACATTTCATCAATTTTGAATAAAATGTTGTCAGTTCATTGCAGCAAATAGACGCCATGATTTCAAACATGGTTATATTCATTTTTAGGCGACACTGACCAACATTTTAACCAAAGACTCAGGAAACCAGTTTTTGATGGAATAACCCACAATAAATACACTAAAATATTTGACTTTAAATTTACAGTAAATTAATTGCATTGATTTCACAGTAAGGTACTGTGTGTAAATGTACAGTAAATTACTGTGAGGTACTTCATAATAACAATAATCTGTAAATATTTCTGAATATCAAAAAAAGTGCCTGTACTAGTATAAAACGTGCAAAAAAATAGCATTTTTTACAGTAATTTACTGTAATCATAATGCCAGCCTTAATTTCACAGAATGTCCTCACTGCAGCCCACAGCTTGATGACATAGGCGAACGTCAACTACGTAGCAGATCTTACTGCTGTGACGGTTGACTTTGGGGGGGGGGGGGGGGGGGGGGGGGGTGGCGTGGTATAGGCGATCGTCAACTATGCAGCAGACCATGCTACTGTGACGGTTGGGTTTAGGGTAGAGGGAGGTTAAGGCAATAGTCAACTACCGCCCACTAAGGTAACGCCCAAGCTACTGTGACAGCTGGGTTTAGGGTAGGGGGAGATGTAGGTGATTGTCAAGTACAGAGCGGACCTGGTCAAATACGTCATCAAGCTGCAGAGAGGACTGTCTTTAATTTTACAATAAAATTTTAAATACAAAAAATTAAACAGTCAAATCCTGTAAAGTGACTCTAATTTAATTAACTGTGAAAAATTACAGTAACATGTTGTGAAATTCTGGGAATTTATAAGTGTAGGCTAAACATGCAATGAAGATCTTTATCATACACATTTGTACACAGCACCTTATAACTTGTATTTTATTGCAAATCTGTACATACAATTCATCATTCACAGCTCTTTTGTCTAATGCATCACTGTTTAATGTTTGTTCTATTTTCTCTTATTTATATTCTTGTTGTCACTTTATGTACACTGGAAGCTTCTGTAGCCAAAACAAATCCCTTGTGTGTGTAAAGTACACTTGGCAATAAAACTGATTCTGAAGATAAACTCATCTTTTCAATTCTCAAGATCATCACTGATAAGATTTTATTTCAGAAAAAAATCTATGTAATATTTAGCATCTAAAATGCACAGAATATTATTCCAGGCATGTAACAGCTAACAAAGTCAGTTCACTATACTGGAAGAAAATACAATACAATAAATGCCTAATATTGTTCTCTCTCTGGTTTCTGGCTATAAATCTGCACTTTTCACAAATCCCCCCCCCCCCCCCCCCCCCCCCCCCCAATCTTTTTTACAGAAAGATGTAGATGTAGACAAATGCAGAAATGCTTGATTTGACCTGAAAGCCACATTGTCATCACTTGTGTAGCGTCTTGTCTTCTGAAGCACATGCATCTTTGATTCAGCGTTTCTGCCAGTGTGAATCAACAGAGCTGAATGCACAGATCCTCCATCCCTTCCTCATATGCAAGCATAACATATCAAGAGTAATGACACTGATCTCTGATGGAGGATATAAACTGACTTAAACACTAAAACTTTTTTTAAAATCACACTCAGAAAATGACTAGTTCACACTTATTTAACATGAGTTTAAACAACTCAATTCTCATGAAACAACTCAATTTGTTTAATCCACAAACATTTGTTAAAAAAACAATTAGGTTAATTTATGTTGGGACACCATTAAGTAATTGTGCAGAACTGTGCAGTTGTGTTGTATATATCCTACATTTCAGATTTCATGAGTTTACATTTAAATGAGGAATGTTTTTTACAGTGCATTATAAAATACATATTTTGTCAGAGATTTCAATTCTGATATACACTTACATTTGTAAGATATACAATTTGATTTATGACTGATTCAGTTTGCATTAGAATTGCAAAAAAATAAAAAAAAAATAAAAAAAATCTATCTTGCAATGCGTTATACATTCACAATTCTGTCTTTTTATATTTAACTTCCTAAAATGTCAGAATCTGACAAATAAATTCAGAATCGGAAGAAAAGATTACGTTTGATGTGACTTGTTTTCAATTTCATACGGTTTCTTTTACAGCATCGATGTTGTAATGAAATTAAAATATATTCAATTAAATAGGTTATATGTAGAAGTATGGTGTAAGTAATTTAGGTCAAGTGCTTCCGGGAAACTATGCAGTTACAAAATCAAGATCTTCACTGCCTGATTGATATTTGATAGAAAGTGGAACATGTGTTAAAAATATGAAAATTAATTTTACTCCAGTATTTTCAATGGAGCTTCTGCGCTAGCCTGCTGATCCTGACAGGTATGTGTGCGTGTTAACATCTTTTCATCTCGTTTTATGCTTGAACAACTAAATGAATGCTGAAGTCTATTAAACGGATCATATTTTAATTACATTACAATATCAATGCTGTAAAGGACTCTTATGAAATTGAAAAAAGTCAGATTAACCGTTCACCGGAAACTTACCAGTATGGAAAGCAACACTAGCTGTGCATATAACCTATTGGGTGAAATAAACTGAGAATAAAGTCAGAATTTGCAAGAAAGCATGACTGGAAACTGCAAAAAAAAAAAAAAAAAAAAAAGTAATTCTGAAGAAAAAGCCCAGTTAAACTGCAAATTAAACTAATTGTGAGAAAGACTGAAAACTGGCAAACCATGATAGTAAAATTCATCTCCAATTCTGTTGGGAAAAAAATGTGAAATGTAAACAGAATTAAGAAAAATTAAGGCAAAATTATAAGAAATGACCAGGGGTGCTAAAACTCGGTCCTGGAAGGCCGGTGTCCAGCAAAGTTTAGTTCCAGCCCTAATCAGACACACCTGGGCCAGCTAACCAAGCTCTTATTAGGCTTTCTAGAAACATCCGTGCAGGTGTGTTGAGGCAAGTTGGAGCTAAAATCTGCAGGACAACGGCCCTGCAGTTTTGGCACCCCCTAATACAAAATGTGAGTGAATAATAGTTGCAATTCTGAAGAAGAAGAAAAAAAAAAAAAAAAAACTAAATGGCAAGACATAAACTCAGAATCGCAATACAGCCCACAACCCTTTCCCCCCATGTGGTGGCACAAACTGGCTTCCATAATGGAGATTGGAGATGTACAGCTGTTTTGAACTGAAAAACTAAAATAATCAACAGTCCTTCTGATTACCTCTTCACGTGTACACATGTGGTTATATGTTTTTTTACAGATACACAGCGGTGGAATAAATATGCAAAGAACTCCAGCGTAAACTGGAGTAATGTGGTCTCCACGTGCGGCCGCGTTTTCTGCTCTTCCGCTCCCTGATAAACCCCGCTGCGCCCTCTTGTGGACTTCATGATGGATGTTATTCATATTTGAACTAATAGATGGCGCTGTTTCTTAATTGCACGCGTTATATACAAGTAGGCCTAAAAGCTTTGTGGAGACTTGAAACAGAAATATTCTTTATACAGCAAACATATTGAGAAATAAATTCAGTACAAACAGTTTGAATAATAATAGCTTTATTGAAACATTATAAGAGAAGTCAACATTTGACATGTGTCTATCTATCTATCTATCTATCTATCTATCTATCTATCTATCTATCTATCTATCTATCTATCTATCTATCCATCTATCCATCTATCTATCTATCTATCTATCTATCTATCTATCTATCTATCTATCTATCTATCTATCTATCTATCTATCTATGTGGTCATTTATTTTCTTCCACTTCAGAATAAAGAAAATGCTAAAGGAATCAGGAAAGATTTCTTTAAAAAAAGTATTCTATTACAGATATTTTTACCAATTTCACTGTATTTCTGCAGTCTTGGTGAGAATAATAAACATCCAGAAATAAAAAGAAAACTATTTAAATGAAAATAAAACAGAAAAAACTAAAAACTAAAAAAAAAATCATAATGTATGTAGTTTTACTCTTTTTATAGCCTTGCTGAGCCTAACAACACTTTCAAAAACACAAAATATTTTTTAAAAAGTCTTACCGACCCTAAATGTTTGATCAGCATTCTACTGTACATAGTCATCTCTATCTATACATTTACTTGTGGATAGAGCAATGCATGTATGTAGCAATGCATGAATGTGCCAAATGATGACAGCAGCACGTGATAAAATCTAAAATGAGGTAAAGCTAAAAATATGTACTGTCATATTCAGTAGACCAGCCCCAACCCCAAGAACAGTATTTCCAGGAATCCCCCTTTCGATTGCCCAAGGGATTCCTGGGAAAACTGGACCCCGGGGATGAGGAAATTATGAAGATTGACAGCAACAGATGGGCATGTAAAATAGCCAGTCCCTCCAGGAATTTTGCAGGACATATTTTCCCAAAGTTTTTGTAGCCTAAAATGACTTATTTTACTGTGAGGATATACACACAATGATATCCTCTTTTTTACCTCAAGAATATTTAGGCTTATAAATGCTGAAAGAAACAAACAGAGAAACGTAATGCTTATCTTTGAAAGCCTACTATATTATATTATATTTGATACCCGAAGGGCTGTGAATGATCAAATTAAGCAAAACATTGTAGAAAAATCCCGTCAGCAGAGTCATTAACAATAGTAAAAGTGTGCTCAATATACAGTTGAAGTCAGAATTATTAGCCCCCCTTTGAATTTTTAAAAATATTTCACAAATGATGTTTAACAGGGCAAGGAAATTTTCACAGTATGTCTGATAATATTTTTTCTTCTGGACAAAGTCTTATTTGTTTTATTTCGGCTAAAATAAGAGCAGTTTTTAATTAAAAAAAACATTTTAAGGTCAAAATAATTAGCCCCTTTAAGCTAACTTTTTTTCTCTCGAATCTATGGCTGCTGCTAAACTTTTTATGAATACAAGGATTTTCCCTCATTTATCTTATTGTGCTACAAGCTGGTTACATTACAACATTAAAACCATTGTATATTATCTATAGACAAACTGTAAAAAGTTTAGCTAAAAAGGCAAGGAGCATTCGAGATGTACGGTAACTGCATTAAACGACATAAATGACTAACATTCGACAGTTTCTTATTTTATGCTGATGTGTGTGTAATGTATAAAATATTTAATGATCTTGCACCGCCACCTCTCAATGTGTTGTCTGCAAGGACAATATAAGACAGACTAGGCCATCGGTTAGAGATGATTGTTCTGTTAAACCTAAGAGAACTGCTTTTGGACAATCAGTTTTTTCAGTCAGAGCAGCAGAGAGATGGAATAAAATATCAGTGCAAATCAGACAGAGAGTACCACTTTCAATCATTTTAAAGCTGTTCTTAAAGTTTGGCTTGAAGAAAATCAAATATGCCACCACTGATATGATTTGATTTTATTGACTATGATGTATTGTATTGTGTTGTATTGTAAGTGTATATTGTATTATTTTTTATTTTTAATATTGTTAAACTTGTTACAACTTCCTGCCCAGGGACTACAGATGTAAATTAGCTTTATAGCTAACTCTGGAACAACATATCATGTCGTACATTGTCCCTGTATACAATTTTTTGGGGGTACAGTAAAAAGTTATGTTTTTATTTTACAAAGCTGTGATTGAAAGCATAATACGCTATGGATTTACTGTGTGGTATGGAAACATTACAATTCAATCTAAAGCTAAGCTTGGAGGGCTGGTGAAGACAGCCATGAGAATCATAAGGAAAAGGGCAAATCAATCCTTACAATCTCTCTATGAGCAATCAGTTCAGGACGAAGCTATTATTATTAGCTGACCCCTCGCACAGTTTGTTTTTTTACCTACACCAATTAGACTTTTAAACATGTAATATTTGCTGATGATTGAATGTTTGTGTTGATTTATGTTTTTGATTTTTGTTTCTGTTTAGTGTATGCAAATGTGGGTCTAGTGTCCAAGACAAATTTCCCCATTGGGGACAATACAGTATAAACAAAAACTAAATAAATAAAATAAAACATATTCATTTATTAATAATTAATAATAAATACATTTATTAAATAATTCAACACCAACTGCACTGTGTTTTGCCAATCCACAATTTAAAATTTAAAACTGCTTTTATCATGAAATGAAATATTTAAAAGTAATCTTACAGAAGACAGATTATTGGGAGATTTAGAGAAATATATGTATTTTTGTATTTCTATACAGCATGCATGCATGTATACTAACATGTATCTCATCACATATTTCAATTTGTGGCCATATAAATAACCAGAAGTACCCTGAGACTTTGGAAATGGCACTGGGAGTTAAGATATACCTAATATTTGTGACATATTCTGGTGATGTTAAACAAACTGTCAGGATTTTGAGGCATTTGCTTTATTATGCATTAAACTGCACCATCTCAGAATCACAAAATCCTGGAGGGACTGAAAAACCAACATTTGCTCTATGGTTAGGCTAGTGGTAATTATTAATTAGCATGTTATTAAAAAGCAATCTCATGTATGTAAAATGCATGTGTGTTGTGTTGTTTGTATGCGCTGACAGGGTTGTCCTCCCGAGCTACAGTGCTTCATCTCAGACTCCCAGTTGACCAGAGATGCAGCACTGCACCGCGGGCCGGACGACTGTAGATCAAGCCGGACTCTGCTTGTGTTCGCATCTTACCGTCTTTGTTTAACCGGGACTGTTACTCTGAATCGGTCTTAAATGAAGATCCAGAGGTCTGAATGAAGTCTTCAGTCTCTGTCATCCAACTATAAAACCTAAAGATCAGGGGGAGAAGATGAACACTCAATCACTCATGGATTGATGGCGTTTATTAAGAATCTTATGCTGTTTAAGTTAAAACAAATTGAATCTACACTTTAAAAAAAATATGTAAATTGACAGTTTTCTGTATTGTTTTCCCCCCACTTATGTAAGCTTTTGAATTGCATTATGGTGGTGCGGTGGCACAGTTGGTAGCGCTGTCGCCTAACAGCAAGAAGGTTGTTGGTTCGAGTCTCGGCAGGGTCAGTTAGCATTTCTGTGTGGAGTTTGCATGTTCTCCCCATGTTGGTGTGGGTTTTCACCGGGTGCTCCGGTTTCCGTGGTTCATTACGCTGTGGCGACCCCTGATTAAATAAAGGGACTAAGCCAAAGGAAAATGAATGAATGAATTGCATTAAGGGACGCTGATCTTTCTTCCAACAACTTGAAACCTTGAAAAGATTGAAAAAGTGACTTTTGTTAACATTTTTTTTAGTTAAAAGGCATTTATTGTCTGGGTTGGTGTTGTATATTACACTACAAAACCCTTGTAATAAGCTGCCAGTACATTTTCTGTTATTTCACAAACTTGGTTCTCTAAAAATTATTTCCTAAACAATATCTTGTCTCAAACTACTAAAATGTCATTAAAAGTCACTTTGTTAAACTGTAGAGTTGAAATTTCAACATCAAAAGTCGACAGAGAAGAGATAAACATCCCATAATGCAATTCAAAACTGTAAATAAACAGAAAACAATATATTAATTATATTTAATATATATTAAATATATTAATTATAATTTTTGAAACATATTTTTTATGGTGTAGAAATACATATCATGGGTAAAAGGTTTATCTGAAGCTGTAAATAAAATAAAGATGACAGTTTTATAATAAAGTACTATTAGTGTTGCTGTTCTACTCTCTTTTCTTCTATGGGGAATAACTTCAAAATAAAACACATTAATGTAATACATTTTACAAGAAAATGCTATTTGAAAAATTTGTTTCTTAAAAAAGGAACATTAAATTTAGTGTGTTCGCTTAAAAAAAATTATATATATATAAAGATATTTTAGGTTTTTACAAGAAATTACTATTTTAGAATTTCCACCTCTGATCTTCTCATTTTATTCAACATGTTTGCATGTTTTTGCATTTGTTTGCAATTTTAAAAGGATGTTTTATTTCAAACAGTAAAGAAAAAAAGGAAGATTAGTGCACTTTACAAATGTTTTTGTAACTTGAAATGGCAACATTTTATCCAACAAGTAGGCCCTCATGAAATCTGCGAGCTCAGAAATCTGCAGATTTTTAGCCCATCGTTTGTGTAAATGTGTAAATGTCTGTAAATTTTTATTTATTCCATTTTAAAATTAATTTCACTAATATTAATGTGATATAATAATAGTGATATGAAAATGTTCATATGATTTATTTAGAATAGTTTGTACAGTAATATTTTTGTCTTTTAGTAGATATATTATGAGATTTGCTTTGTTTACCAAATAATTGGATGGATCTAATTGCATTTGCATTGTATACATTAAATAAAATTTAAAAAGGTTATTTTTTATTTAATATATTACATTTTTAGTGATGCTCCCAAAATCATTCTTCACAAATCTGCTGTTTTTTTTGTTTTGTTTTTTTTTTACAAAATTCTCAGCAGAAATAGCAAAAAATGAGTAACTTGATGTTTCATTGAGAAAGATTTTATTTTATATTTCAATTTGCCCTGAATTAAAAGTGTAATGAAGTACATTTCACAATAAAATACCTTGACACACTACGGCCAATTTAGTTTTATTCAATTCACCTATACACGTCTTTGAACTATGGGGGAAACCGGAGCACCTGGAGAAACCCACACCAACATGAGGAGAACATGCAAACTCCACACCAACTATCCTAGCCGGGACTCAAACCAGTGACCTTCTTACTGTGAGGCAACAGTGCTATCCACTGAGCCATCATGTCACCCCATACCTTGACATTTTAAAACATTTCCAAATCTTTCTTTTGCCATTCTGCATTTTAGGAGGACATTAAGACAGTTTACTATTTATAAAGATATACTTTCCGTTTCATCTCAACAGTTTGTGAAACCTACTAATTTCTGAAGAGAAAACTATTGCAACAGCAGTGGTTTTCCAGCGTCTGATGGCTGCATTTGTTTGAATAGCTTTAACACTGATAGATGTGTGTGTGGGAAGTGTTGTGGGCGCAAAGGAAATAGTTTTGACCTCCGTGCCCTAAACATCTCTTTCTACTTCACACACACTTCTCCTCCAGCCCTGATCCACTCATATGCTTTTGAATGCCACCCAGGTTAACGGAAAGCCTTTACGAAGTGTTTGAGACAGCAGTGAGCCCGCCAGGCTGCCAGCGGGATATTTCGCATAAGCTCTTGCCTCTGAAAGTGGCCGTCGCCCAAGAAAAAGCTCGGAGCTGCAGGACTCCAATCCGCTGAATAAACATCTGCGGTGGCGCAGCGCTGCTCTGCCCCCCAGCGGCTCCACACAGACCTGCGGGAACAGATGAAGGATGTTTATTCCTGTTCGGGAGTTCAGAGAGAAGACATCAATGCACTGAGTCACCGAGCCAGAGCACCGCAGAATGCAGGACCAGACGCTTTATACACAAACACTTCCTGCGTCTCCATCAGGACCACCTTTCTTGTATTAGAAATCAACTCGGCTGGTTAAGCTGGCTGATTTGACACTTAAATTTTGCTTTCTTTTTCAACTATTTCACAAATGATGTTTAACAGTGCAAGCAATTTCTCATATTATTATTAATTACAAAGGATAGAGTAAATAGTATACATTAGAAAAATCTGCAAATAATTTAGCAAACAGTTTAGCCTATTAATAGACATAAAGAAATAAAATCAAGTGATCAAATCTCATGAACCTTCTCTTCACTGTATAATCTAAACATTCAGATTAAAGAGCAGCGAATGAATCTCTCATTTAGATTTTTCATTTAATATAAGATTAATTCGTATTAATATTAACATTAAATAACAGAAGTGTCCCTTTAAAAATACACAGATCTATAATGAAAGCATTCGACTGCTTTTTCTATTGTTTTATGCTCATTTAAGACAAAAGTTGTTGTTTAAAAAAGAAGACCCACCAAGATCGACATGTTTAGATGTTATTCCCAGGTAGCAAATATTCTGGCCCAGATGTGGCATAAATCTGGCACAGCAGGCA
The DNA here is from genome assembly GCF_903798145.1 of Danio aesculapii. Classification (NCBI taxonomy): domain Eukaryota; kingdom Metazoa; phylum Chordata; class Actinopteri; order Cypriniformes; family Danionidae; genus Danio; species Danio aesculapii. Next base: position 40,821,423 of record NC_079448.1, on the reverse strand, counting down.
TTCATCCGGCACTGGCATACAGCATGTGGGCCAAACATGGCCCTGGTTTAGCAGAGGTGGCACCGTCTTTAAGGCAGCACACACTACTTGGGCCAGCTGTTAATAATTGATATGTGGGCCCTGTAAGTTTGGCCTTTCTTGTCCCACATTTAAAATACATTTGTATTATTTTCAAATAAAGTAAAAATATTCTACCAATCAGGTCGCTTTAAGAAAAAGCACGCCATAGCATGCCTAAAGCGCAATGATTCATGGGTTTATCAATTTCATCGCAGCCATGACACACCAACATATCTGGCCCAGTTCAGGTTCAGTTATGGGCAAAAGCTGATAGTGTGGGCCAGAGCTGGGCCAGAGATATTTTGCTATGTGGATTATTATTATTATTATTATTATTATTATTATTATTATTATGTCTGTTCAAACACGCACCCAAAACTCAGAGTGTTCACTTTCGCTCCAGTTCGGATGTACAGAATCCGTTTGGGAAACTGGGGCTATTTATCACTAAGGAGCGCGTTTGACAGTCATGCACCACTACATGACTGTTTTAAGGATTGTGTTAAGGATTGTGAAATGGTGCCTGTAATGGAAAGGAAGGGAATGCCGCCGTTTTTATTTTTATTTCAAAGTGTTTTAATGCCTAAATAAAATGAAAGCACAGAACAGTTTCACATTTAAGAGCAAGTGGTGTCCCCTGGTGGTTCGATGGTATAGGTTGCGTATAGGGAGGATCGTCTATTTCATTTTTATTGGCACCCTTCATAGAAAGATTAAAAGTATGGGAGAAATACTTTTATGGCATGATATTGGGATACATTTGTAAAATACGGGAGAATCCTGGGAAAACGGGAGGGGTGACAGGTATGATTTTAAGGTCAATATTATTAGCCCTCTTAACCAATATATATATATATATATATATATATATATATATATATATATATATATATATATATATATATATATATATATATATATATATATATATATTTTGATTGTCTACAGAACAAACTTGTTATAAAATGACTTCCATAATTACTTTAACTTGCTTAATTAACCTAGTTAAGCCTTTAGATGTCACTTTAAGCCGTATAGAAATATCTTGAAAAATATCTAGTATAATATTATTTACTGTCATCATGACAAAGATAAAATAAATCAGTTATTATAAATGAGTTATTAAAACTATTATGTTTAGAAAAGTGTTGAAGAAATCTTCTCTCCGTTAAACAGAAATTAATAAAAAAATTCAGCAGGGCTCATAATTCTGACTTCAACTGTATACTGATAAACTTTTATTTTGAAAAACACTTTAAAGTTTTTGGAAATGCATATTACTAATCAAAAATGAGTTTTAATATATTTACAGCAGGATTATTCTCATGGAATATCCTTTGGACATAATGTATTAGTGATTTTTGGCATATAAGAAAATCTGTAATTTTGATCCATTCAATTTATTTTGACTTTGACAAAAAAAGAAAGATTAGTTTTGTGGTTCAGGGTCACATATCTAAAATAATAATAGTAATAAAACATAATATTCAATTAACATCTTAGGTCATATGTGTGTTAACAATGCAAGTCATATTTGTGTGTTTTTGGATCCAGAGTTCACGTTTGCCAACAAATTTTCAGAGGAAGTTGCTAAAGTGGGAATAATTTGTTGCTAAATGACCCTGTGATGTCATTGCTTGATGATGTCATTATGTATTCACAACTCAAAACTGCATCTTCACGTACTGTATAAAATAATTAATGATTTTTCTCAAATTGACTGACCATCTCAGCAAAAACATTATTTGAAATAAGTTCAATCATAGCACTGTATTGGTAGTTCATACTACCTAAGTGTACAAGAATTATACAGGTTAACAGGTTATTAGCAAATGAACAGTTATATCAAACAATTGTTCAGTTACTATTTTGATCTTTTACCCAAAAATGTGAAGGGTGTTTGGAGGACCGCTGCTCTAGCTGCACTGTTTTGATTTGAGTCACATTTTAAAACTTGATAAAAGTAGCAAAATTAATGTTAAAATTGCTAAATTTGTTGCTAGGTGCTTTAAAAAAAGTTGCTAGGGTAGTAGGAAAAGTTGCTAAATCTAGCAACAAAATTGCTAAGTTGGTAACACTGCAGTGTGTCTGAAGGTCTGTAACAGCGCCCCCTATTGTATAATTGAAACACATTAAAAATGCTGAGTTGTGTCAACTGTTGCATCAACTGTTGGATTAATACAACCCAGCATGTTTTACAGGGCAGATTATTTCTGTTTATTAGTTCAATGAAAAAAAAGTGTCAAATATTGTGACATGATATTGTCAAAATTATGAGATTTTTTAAACAACCATATTGTTAAATGTCATAATTAGATTTTTTTTACACTTAAAAGGCAAATTGTTAGAAATATGGTTGAAATACTGTAATTTTTTTTCAAGAAAAGAAGATATAATCATTACTCTCACTTTTTAAGATAGAATGTATAATTTTTTTAAATATTGTTTATATATATATATTTTTTATATACAACTTGTTTTATACAGGGGTTGAAATGGGAAATCTCTTCTGTATAGCAGAAATTGGTCACTGTAAAAATATAATAATAGTTTCCTTATTTTGTGGTTCACAAATGTTTGTTTGTATTTATTTATTTGTTTGTTTGTTTGTTATTTACTGATATGAATTGCATTATGGACTTTGATCTCTGCTCTGTTGACTGTTGATGTTGAAAATTCAACTGTTGAGTTTAACAAAGTGACTTTTATTGACATTTTTGTAATAATATGATGAATAAGAAATCATCTATAGAACAAGAAGTCTGTAAAATAACAGAAAATGTTATTTTGTATAAAATATGTTTTGTGCAGTAAATATTTTGTGTTTCTATACGATACCAACACAGACAATCACTTTAAACTAATAAAAATGTTAACGAAAGTCACTTTTTCCAACTTTTCAAGGTTTAAAAGTGTTGGAAGAAAGATCAAGATCCCATAATGCAATTCAAAAACATAAATAAATGGAGAAAAATAAAAACAGGAATCACAAAATACACACAAACTGCTGATTTACAGATATTATGTACAGTGTGCTTGCTCTATAAACAAGTGTGTTCATGACTATACAAAAAAAGTGGAAAATATCAGTGTGCAAAATCAAGTAGAATAACAAAGTGATTTTAATGTCTAAAAATCAATGGAAGTGTATGAGAGTGAAAATCTTCAGCCAAAGTCTGCTCATACGTGAAGAATAATAACAGGCCCATAGCCAGGGGGGCTTCGGGTGATTCGCAAGACCCACACCTCACTTTCTTGAAACAAAAAATGACCAATACAAAAGGTATGACGCACCAAAAGCGGCGCATATTTAAATGAATTTGTATACTAATTTGGCTATTGTGGTTATCTATGAATTTGAAATTTTCTTATTCAAATAGCCAGATACTGAATGTGGTCAGTTTGTTATTTGCCTAATAATTGACAATAGATTGCTATTTTTTCTAATGATATATGATGTAATGAATTTGTATTTTAAAAATAAGTATTTTAGTGCTTAAAATGTCACTAAATGCAGTATATAAATCTCATAATTACATAGAAAATGAGGCGAATAACTGCAACAAGGTCCACTTTTTTGAGAAAAGAACCACCCCTTCCACCAGGCTAGCTACAGGCCTGAATAAGGACAGTAGTCACAGTTACATGATAACAGTGCACTGGCATCTGCATAGCAGTAAATCCAGGCTCCAGTGCCGTCTGATGCTGTGGTGTGTGGAAACCACAAAATGCTACTGTACAGCACCCAGAGCTGAGCTCATTCTCACAGACAGGCAAATCCGTCTATATTTGGAGGATGGATTTCACTTCGCCGTGTCCGATTATGCAGGATCACTGGCTGACTCTGACACAGCTCTCTAATGGCTTTCTCAGCAGTGTGGTGGTTAATGGAAAGAGATGCATTAACAGACAGATATGCAGCCTATGTCCACATGTTACTGTTCACAGTTTACAGTACAAGCAGGACTCAAGGGCTCGGCTGACAAGCACGTCTGGCTCCACTTTGTTGCTGTTTATAGACTGAAATCAAGCACGGTGACCTAATTCTGAGTACAACAAAGAGAAAACGTCCACTCAGTCTTCCTTTTTGTTGAAGCCTGTTTCCATCTATCAGCACAGGTTAATTGTGTGGTGAAGCTTAAGAGAATCACACTGAGATTTATTTAGAATTATATTGTGAGATTATATTAAAGGTAAAGAATAGTTTTTGACAAAGTCTCACGTTGTCACAAATGTGGCAAATACTTTTTGTATTAGTATCAATTTTTACTGAGGTGGAAAAGACTTGCAAATATGGTTTCAATAATGTGTTTTATACTAAAAAATAATGTCTTTTATACTATAAAAACTACTTATCATATAGCCTTACTCTATCCTATACCCCTTAACCTAATTCTCACAGGAAATCTGTGAAAGATTGAATATCAAAAGACTCTGCTATGTATGATTTTTAAGCGTTTTGAATTATGTGGCAAGGCATGTCCTCGTAAACCACCTTAATAGAGTACAATTAGGTCATTACTTTCTCACTATAAAAAATGGTGTCCTCATAAACCACATAAACAAGTAAACACACAAGGACAATGTAAGTATGGGAATTGGTCTCATTATAATTTAGATAAAGATATGAAGACACTGTTGAATTTAGTCACAATCAAGATTTTTCTTAACATTTAAAAGACAAATTGTGAGAAATATGCATGAAATACTGTCTTTTTTTAAGATTAGAAGAAATAAAATGTACTTTTTGACATATAAAGTCTCACGTTGTCACAAATGTGGCAATTGCTTCTTATATTAGTATCTTTTTTTATACCGAGGTGGAAATGGGCTTCAATAACACACACACTAACTTGCATATATGGTTTCAAAAGGCATAATGTATTTGATACTACAATATAATGTATTTTATACTATAAAACACCTCCGTGAAGTTGGCCTCCCACCTAACACAAAACGCCGGCAAAGTCTCATTCGATAGGGTCTGCGTGATCGCTGAACGACCTGCAAATGTTATTTTAATATCTCAAAACTCAAAACAACACAAACAAATATTTCTGCAGCACAAACGGAGCTCAAATGAAGGAGACTATTTTGCCGGCGCTTTGTGTTGGGTGGGGGGCCAACTTCATAGAGGTCTATAAAACTGCTTATTATATGGCCTTACCTTACCCTACCCCTAAACCTAATTTTCACAGGAAACCTGTGACAAATTGAATGTCAAAAGACCGTGTTAGTTATGATTTTTTAGCGTTTTGAATTATGAGGACGCAAGGCTTGTCCTTGTAAACCACCTTAATAGAGTATAATTAGGTCATTACCATCTCACCATAAAAATGGTGTCCTTGTAAACCACATAAACAAGTACACACACATTCACACAAGTAAGGGAATGTGTTCTCACATGTGGTGTCAGTCGTCCACATTGCCTCCGTGTTGCGTTTTCTTCTCTGAGGACTCTGAAATGGGAGATAAAGATGAACACGTCAGTCTGCTAATTCAATAAACAATGCAGTAAAATAGCTGAGCCATGAGGCAGAAATATCACAGATTTTCCACACATTCCTCACTCGACTCTGTGCGAAAAGACTCTTATCAACAATTATTCCCATAGGCTCTGATAAGGAACTCTCACTTAATTGAATCTGCAGAGTATTAAATTGACTACAAAGCAAGACTCGTCCCAAAAAAAAAAAAAAAAAGAGGAGAAACAACATGAGAATTCCTAAGCCTTTGACTCTTTTCCAACAAGTGAGAGCTTTAGGTTGTCTCGTATCCCCCTTCTGGAATCTCCCTCAGCCCCATATAAGGAATTCTGAAGGGATTTTATTTTGGGATAATGGAAAATGTAGCTGCGCTTTCGATAAACATTCGCTCTTTCAGCCTCTTACGGCCAGTGATTGTGGAAGCAGATAGTTTGTCACTGCTTCCCTCCCACCGTCGCACACGGGCCCTGCATACATTCCCTTTTCTAGTCACAGTTCACAAGAGCCAGACGTAAAAGGCAAAAGGGAGCTGAAGGTGGAGATGAAGCCAGAAAACTTTAGCAACAAAAAGTCTGACTGCAACCGAGAGATGTGGATTTGGTTTCTGTGAGATTATTATATGCGCTGACAAAAATGATTCATTGGATTTACTCTTTTTTTAAAGATACAAACAATTTATATGTGCAGAATTTATAGAAACAAATTAAATTTAGTAATGTTCAACTTTATTTGTTCGTATAAATTCAGCTAATATAAATTGTTTGCAACCACTTATCTTAAAAAGAGTAAAAGAGTAAATCCAATGAACTGTTTTTCGGTGTGAAGCCGGATATATCAGTTATTATTTCTTGCATGGAAAACTCAACAAACACATCCTCATCCCAGGCTTTACGTTTGTGGAGATCCTGATACTGAACTGTGGCCTAATAACTAAAGCCCAATAATAAACATCACATCCTGTTGGCTAAAACCAAGTTCCCAGGCTCTGTCCTACTTGGGAGGCAAGAGGATGAAACGAGTTTTATTTTGGTAGCATTTAGGTTTTTCCCGCCAAAATTTTTGATCTCACATTTTATTTTATTTCAGGATTTCCTGGAGCTGAATTTTAATAGCTATGATAAATAGTAATCCAAAAGCAAGTTCAGTTCATAGAAATCTTGAAATATATATTCTATTGCTTTACAAATTAAAACATGGATCAGTAAACAATCAAGTCGTGATTAATTGTTATGAAGCGGACAGGAGACAGAGGTAAGGAAACGTTAGGGTGTTTATTGAATGACAACAAGGAGCACATGAAGGATAGCCAGGAGGATCAGGAATGATGTTGGGGTCTTTTCCTCCGTGGCTGGGTAACAGGAATACACGAGGATGGACAGCACACACCAGATACAGCTGACAGAGGATGACACAGACTTGGAAGGACTGGAAGACAGGACGATTCGGGAGGACCAGGAAGACTAGGAGGAATACAAAGAGAACAGGTAAGTAAATCGTTTGTTTAGCTGAGGATGACTACGCTGAGTGGTCGCTCAGTTGTCCGCTTTCGTCGAGACGAGCCCGGACAATGAGCGACTGGAGTGCTGTGCTTTTATCTGGTGCTCGTGAATGTGATGCAGCTGTGTGCTCATTAGAAGTCAGGTGATGGTGATCTTCGTGAGTGGGGGTCGTGAGAGCCTGACCAATCCATGACAGTACCCCCCTCCCCAGGGCCCGCTCCTGAGGGCCGACACCTCCGACGCCGTGGTGGTCTCCCTCTGCCTCTAGGCGCTGGGAACTCAGGGTGGCTCTCATGAAACTCCACCATGAGACTAGGATCGAGAATATCAGCTCTGGGAACCCATGTCCTTTCTTCGGGGCCGTACCCTTCCCAGTCCACCAGGTACTCCAACTGGCCACCACGACGTCGGGAACGCAAGATCTCCTTCACTGCGTAGACGGCTCCTTCTTCTAGGAGCAGTGGAGGAGGGGGTTCCTCTTCGTGGTCAGGCTCTGTGGAGGGAAGAACAGGATCGTGATAGGGTTTCAGGAGTGATACGTGGAATGTAGGGTGAATACGGTAGTGAGAGGGTAATTGTAGTTTGTAGGTGACGGGGTTAACCTGTTCCACGATGGTGAAGGGACCAACAAATCGGGGACTTAACTTGCGAGAGGGCAGTCGCATGCGTATGTCCCGGGTGGATAGCCACACCTTTTGTCCGGGTGTGTATCTGGGTTCTTCAGACCTTCTTCTATCGGCGGTTACCTTGCTTCGACGGACTGCCCTCTGCAGATGTTGATGAGCCTCGTCCCAGACTCTCTCGCTCTCCCGGAACCAGTGATCCACTGCGGGGACATCAGATGGTTCGCCATCCCAGGGAAAGAGCGGTGGTTGGAAGCCCAGGACGCACTGGAATGGCGTGAGTCCGGTGGAGGGTTGCCGCAGTGAATTTTGGGCATATTCTGCCCAGCCCAAATACTGGCTCCAGGAGCTCTGGTGACCACGGCAGAAGGTCCTCAGGAACCGTCCCACCTCCTGAATCTTCCTCTCTGTCTGCCCGTTGGTTTGGGGATGATATCCAGAAGAGAGGCTGACGGCCACACCTAGGAGCTTGAAGAAGGCTTTCCATAGACGTGAGATGAACTGTGGACCTCTGTCCGACACAATATCTTCTGGAATACCAAATGACCTGAAGACTTGATTAAAGATATTGTCGGCTGTTTCAAAGGCTGTGGGAAGACCTTTCAGAGGGATTAGTTTGACAAACTTTGAGAATCTATCTACTATGACTAGAATACAGGTATTACCTTCTGACGAAGGGAGATCAGTGATAAAGTCCACTCCTAGGTGTGACCAGGGACGGTTCGGAATCGGCAAGGGATGGAGCTTTCCAGCGGGTAGATGACGTGGGCTCTTGGATTGGGCACAGTCCTTACAGCCCTGAACATATTGCCTCACATCCCTTGCCATGTTTGGCCACCAGAATCGTTGGGATACTAGCGAGAGAGTATTGTTGATCCCTGGATGTCCAGTGCCTAGCGAGGTATGTAAGGAGTGGATCAGATCTACCCGGTGTTCAGGTGGTATGAACTGCCGATGAGGAGGGCATCCCGGCGGAGCAGGGGCTTCCGGAGTGGCAACGACTGGAGGAGCGTTCCAGGTGATCGGACAAATGGAGATGTGTTCGGGAAGAATCTTCGTTGGGAGTTCTTCATGATCGTGATGCTCGTGTAAACGAGAGAGAGCGTCTGCTCTTAGATTCTTGGGTCCTGGACGATAGGAAATGGAGAAATCAAAACGTGAGAAGAAAAGTGACCATCTGGCTTGACGTGGACATAGTCTCTTGGCCTCTTTGATATATTGGAGGTTTTTGTGATCTGTGATCACCTGGAACGGATGTTTGGCTCCCTCCAACCAGTGACGCCACTCCTCCAAGGCTAGCTTGATTGCTAGCAGCTCCCTGTCTCCTATGCTGTAATTCTGCTCCGCCGGGCTCAACTTCCGAGAGAAATAGGCACAGGGATGCAGTCGGGGCGGTGTATCATGATGTTGAGATAATACTGCCCCGACGCCGGTGGTGGATGCGTCCACTTCCACCACGAAAGGAAGATTTGGGTCAGGATGAGTCAGGAGTGGGGCCCTTGTGAACTCCTTCTTAAGAAGGCGGAAGGCTGCGGCTGCTTCTTTGGTCCACTCCAGTCCTTTGGGTTTACCCTTGAGGAGATTAGTGAGAGGTGATGTAATCCTGCTGTAGTCCTTGATAAACCGTCTATAAAAGTTAGCAAACCCAAGAAACCTCTGGAGCTCCTTAATGGAAGTGGGTTCTGACCAGGATAGAACAGCCTCAATTTTCTTCCCATCCATACGTATACCGGTTTGATCAATGATGTATCCCAAGAAATGAATCGACTTCTGGTGGAATGAGCATTTCTCCGCTTTGAGGTAGAGGTGATGTTCTCTCAATGTGTGTAGGACCTCCGCAACGTGTTGGCGATGTTCGGCCTCACTCCGGGAGTAAATGAGGATGTCATCTATGTACACTATTACAAAGTGGTGAAGAAACTCCCGGAGGACTTCATGAATGAAGTTTTGGAATACGGAGGGGGCGTTGACCAGACCGTAAGGCATGACCTCATATTCATAGTGGCCAGTAGGGGTCACGAATGCTGTCTTCCATTGGTCCCCCTCACGTATTCTTATCAGATTATACGCGCTGCGGAGGTCCAATTTAGTGAAGACTTTAGCTTCTCGGAGCTGTTCCAAAGCGGCTGGTACCAGAGGAAGGGGATATCGGTATTTTACTGTACCGTTATTTAGGACCCTGTAGTCGATGCATGGACGCAGCCCTCCGTCCTTCTTGGCCACAAAGAAGAAGCTTGAGGCGGCTGGTGATTTTGAGTGACGTATGTACCCCTGACTCAGAGCCTCCCTTATGTAATCTTCCATTGCCTGATTCTCTGGAAGCGAGAGCGGGTAGATCCTACCTCTTGGCAACTGGGCATCTGGAACTAGGTCGATCGCGCAGTCCCATGGCCGATGCGGCGGTAGCTGGGAAGCTCTCTTGGGGCAGAAGACATCATGAAAGGAGCTGTACTCCTTAGGAATGTGGATAGACTGCTTCTCAGGAGGGCTCTCGACCGATGTTGCAAACAAAGAAATGGGGTTCCGACCTTGAAGAGGGAGATTTGGAAAACAGGTAGGTGTACATCCAGATCCCCATTTCTTTATCTCTCCTGTGCCCCAAGAGATGATGGGATCGTGCTTCACCAGCCACGGGCGCCCTAGAATGATGTCCATATTTGCACCCTCCAGAACCAGAAATTGAATCCTCTCTTGATGTAACAGCCCCACTTGAAGAAGGATGTCTTCGCATTGTCGATGGATACGGGTCGAAGATCGAGTGCACTGGGTTATCGGTTGTATCTGGTATATATGCGAGGACGCCTCAGTACGGAGGTGGAGTTGACGACAGAGGGATTGGGAGATGAAGTTCCCTGCTGACCCGGAGTCGATGAGGGCTGTGACAAGGAGAGAAATAGAGGCAGTAGTTATTTGTACGGTGGTAGTAAGTGGTTTACATTGTTCAATATTCGTACTGAATACACTCACTGAAGTCCGAATGGGACGAAGGGGACACTCCATACGGGTGTGTCCACTGACACCGCAGTATAGACACAGACCCCGGGTCAGCCTCCTCTGTCGTTCCGCTGATGTCAGTCTTCCAGACTCTATTATCATGGGTTCTGGTTCTGGAGAGGCTGTTGACTCAGGCGATTGGAGGAGTGCAGACGAGGGGGTGATGGTGTCCTGTTGATAGGAACGGAGACGATCGGAACATCGGAGAGAATGTTGGATGAATCTCTCCAGACCCATTGTATCATCTAATGTGGCCAGCTGGATTCGGAGAGTGGGTTCCAAGCCGAGCCGGTACGTGGTCAACAACGATCTCTCATTCCATCCACTTGCAGCTGCTAGAGTGCGAAACCGGAGAGCATATTCCTGTGTAGATAGAGTACCTTGCTTTAGATGATACAGCTGCTCTCCAGCGGCTACTTCCCCATCAGAACGTCCAAACACCTCTTTGAAATACTCCGTGAAGGTAGTGATGGAATTCATGACCGGCCCGGCTTGGTTCCAGATCGTCTCAGCCCATTTAAGTGCAGGTCCAGAGAGTAGTGATACGATGTAGGCGATCTTTGACTTATCTGTGGGATATAGAGAAGGTTGCATTTCGAATATGAGGGAACATTGTAACAGAAAACCATTGCACTCCCCCGCTCCGCCTGAGTAGGGCGCTGGTCGGGCCATGGGACTGGAAGGAAGGGCCGAAGAAGAAACTGTGGAGGCGGAAGTGCTCGGTGCTGGTGGTGCGTTGGAAAGTGGAGCTGGTGGCTGTAGAATCCGCTTCAACTGGTCCACCAGCTCTTGAAAGTGATCGAGGGTGCTCATGTTGTCGTCGTTATGGGTCCGGGCTTCTGTTATGAAGCGGACAGGAGACAGAGGTAAGGAAACGTTAGGGTGTTTATTGAATGACAACAAGGAGCACATGAAGGATAGCCAGGAGGATCAGGAATGATGTTGGGGTCTTTTCCTCCGTGGCTGGGTAACAGGAATACACGAGGATGGACAGCACACACCAGATACAGCTGACAGAGGATGACACAGACTTGGAAGGACTGGAAGACAGGACGATTCGGGAGGACCAGGAAGACTAGGAGGAATACAAAGAGAACAGGTAAGTAAATCGTTTGTTTAGCTGAGGATGACTACGCTGAGTGGTCGCTCAGTTGTCCGCTTTCGTCGAGACGAGCCCGGACAATGAGCGACTGGAGTGCTGTGCTTTTATCTGGTGCTCGTGAATGTGATGCAGCTGTGTGCTCATTAGAAGTCAGGTGATGGTGATCTTCGTGAGTGGGGGTCGTGAGAGCCTGACCAATCCATGACATTAATATTATACACACTTTATTTTACAGTCCAGTTTTGATTGCTTTGTACTTATTATAGTCACAAAACTGGGTTCTACATTGTAAAAACAATTGATTTGTGTCGGGACAACGTGAAGGAATTAAGTTAATTTATTAATTTTTTACAAATTTAAGTAGATTGAACACAAAACAATTAAGTTATGCCCACCAAAAAACCTCAAGAATTGTGTTATATCAGCTTATTTAAAATAAGTAGTTTGAACAAACAACAAATGTCATGTAGAAAACTAGGTATTGTCCCTAAACCTACCTTTAACCCATGTAGTTAGCTTAAACAACCCAGTTCTTTTTTTCGGTACAGTATAAGTGCATGTAAATACATATACTTTATATTTACATTTGCATTATATTGTAATATATATTTCTTCTCATGTTAGTGTGGGTTTCCTCCGGGTGCTCCAGTTTCCCCCACAGTCCAAAGACATACGCTAAAGGTGAATTGAATAGGTGAATTGCATTATGCTGGATAAGTTGGTGGTTAATTCTACCGTGGCACCCCCTGATTAATAAAGCGACTCAGCCGAAAAGAAAATGATGAATGTAATATATATATATATATATATATATATATATATATATATATATATATATATATATATATATATATATATATATATATATATATATATATATATTTCTGTCATAATTTTTTGAGTTATAGGGATAGTTCACTCAAAAATTTACAGTCTGTCATAATTTACTCACCCTTTACTTGTTTTAAACCTTTATGAGTTTCTTTCTTCTGTTGAGTGCAAAAGCAGAGATTTTGAAGAATGCTGAAAACCTGTAACCATTGACCTCCATATTCATAGTCTTAAATGGTTCAATATTCACTATTAACAGTCCATATGCTCACTTCTAATTCTTCCTATGTAGCTAATAAAATTTTTTTCTGACTGATTTCCATCATGCTCTCCATATTTTACACATGATATGAAAATAATACAGAGAAAGATTTATCAGGCGGTGGCTCAGTGGTTAGCACTATTGCCTCACAGCAAGAAGGTCACTGGTTTCAGTCCCGGCTGGGTCAGTTGTCATTTCTGTGTGGAGTTTGCATGTTCTCCATGTGTTCGTGTGGGTTTCCTCCGGGTGCTTCGGTTTCCCCCACAATCCAAGAACATGCGCTGTAGGTTAATTGGATGAACTAAATTATCTGTAGTGGATGAGAGTGTGTGTGTGTGTGTGTGTGTGTGTTTTGTGTGTGTGTGTGTGTGAATGAGTAAGTATGGGTGTTTCCCAGTACTGGGTTGCAGCTGGAAGGGGATCTGCTGTGTAAAACATATGTTGGAATTGTTGGCGGTTCATTCCACTGTGGTGACTCCTGATAAATAAGGGACTCATCCAAAGGAAAATAAATGAATGAAGTTTTATCAGGTCCTTATGTTTTGGTTCAGTAATTTCAATTTAATTGTGTGGAAAAAGGCCTTTTAGTAATGGACTAATAACCTTTTCAAAGTCAAATAACTGAATCTAAAGGACTCTGATGAATATGTCTGATGACATTAAAAATGACAGATGGACTTTGGTTTTTGCATCTGAACTCTTCAGTTTGTCTCACAATGGGAATCAGCAGGATATGTGACTCAGTAGGTATGGACTCACATGTCCTGTTTGTCTTAATGGGCTATATGCACAGCTAGTGTTTTCAGCCAATGATACATTTCCAGTGAAAGTTTAATGTGACTATTTTCTATTTCATTAACTTCCTTTTATAGCATCGATGTTGTAATGTAATTACAATACATTCAGTTAAATAGACCTAGGCATTCATTTAGTTGTTCAAGCGTTAAACGAGACGAGGAAAAGAGCAGTTGCGGTGTAAAGACCGCGTAACTGCTAGCGCCGTCCGTGTAACTGCTAGCGCCGTCAGGATCAGCAGGCTAGTGAAATACTGTGGTAAAATAAACTGTCATATTTTAAAGACATGGCGGGAGGAAATTGAATTTAATGCAGTGCTACTCGTCTGGTTTGAGACCTACTTTATATCATATATCTATCAGGCAGTGAATATCACTTATTTTCTAAAGAAATCAGACCTTAAATGTGGCAATTTTATAATGGAAAGACAGTTCACCTGAAGCGCTGAGGCTGGCTGGCTGGCTGAAATTAAAAGTCTGTGTGCATATACCCCATTAATGTCTGTTTGAAGCATGACATGCAAAGAATGTCTGTGATTTCTTGTATTTCAGATCTGTGAACTGAGGCGGATCTGGTGGTTTGGCTGAAAGCTGAGGTGAACCTCATTCATACACCTTCACTCACACCAGATGGCCTTCAGTTCCTACAGTATGAACTCACACACACACGCACACACACAAACAACGCACACACAGTCATGCGCACCGTTTCAGAGGAAGTCTACAGTCCTGATCTGAAGATTGCCTAAGTGTTACCAGCCTTACACACTTCACTACACGCCAACGTTTTTTTTCGTAATGGATCAAGAAAGCAAACATTCCTGAGACAAAATCAAAAACAAAAAAGGTAATGAGGCAAGACAGGGATTTTATGTTAAAGTTCGAAACACAGTAATGTATATATATATATATATATATATATATATATATATATATATATATATATATACACATGTATATATAATGCATATAACGTATATATTTAATACAACAGTTCTGTGTGGTTCTTGAATCTGATTGGCTGATAGCGGTGCAATATTCTGCAGATAACAGCACTCTTTTCCAACAAGTGAGAGCTTTAGGTTGTCTCGTATCCCCCTTCTGGAATCTCCCTCAGCCCCATATAAGGAATTCTGAAGGGATTTTATTTTGGGATAATGGAAAATGTAGCTGCGCTTTCGATAAACATTCGCTCTTTCAGCCTCTTACGGCCAGTGATTGTGGAAGCAGATAGTTTGTCACTGCTTCCCTCCCACCGTCGCACACGGGCCCTGCATACATTCCCTTTTCTAGTCACAGTTCACAAGAGCCAGACGTAAAAGGCAAAAGGGAGCTGAAGGTGGAGATGAAGCCAGAAAACTTTAGCAACAAAAAGTCTGACTGCAACCGAGAGATGTGGATTTGGTTTCTGTGAGATTATTATATGCGCTGACAAAAATGATTCATTGGATTTACTCTTTTTTTAAAGATACAAACAATTTATATGTGCAGAATTTATAGAAACAAATTAAATTTAGTAATGTTCAACTTTATTTGTTCGTATAAATTCAGCTAATATAAATTGTTTGCAACCACTTATCTTAAAAAGAGTAAAAGAGTAAATCCAATGAACTGTTTTTCGGTGTGAAGCCGGATATATCAGTTATTATTTCTTGCATGGAAAACTCAACAAACACATCCTCATCCCAGGCTTTACGTTTGTGGAGATCCTGATACTGAACTGTGGCCTAATAACTAAAGCCCAATAATAAACATCACATCCTGTTGGCTAAAACCAAGTTCCCAGGCTCTGTCCTACTTGGGAGGCAAGAGGATGAAACGAGTTTTATTTTGGTAGCATTTAGGTTTTTCCCGCCAAAATTTTTGATCTCACATTTTATTTTATTTCAGGATTTCCTGGAGCTGAATTTTAATAGCTATGATAAATAGTAATCCAAAAGCAAGTTCAGTTCATAGAAATCTTGAAATATATATTCTATTGCTTTACAAATTAAAACATGGATCAGTAAACAATCAAGTCGTGATTAATATTATACACACTTTATTTTACAGTCCAGTTTTGATTGCTTTGTACTTATTATAGTCACAAAACTGGGTTCTACATTGTAAAAACAATTGATTTGTGTCGGGACAACGTGAAGGAATTAAGTTAATTTATTAATTTTTTACAAATTTAAGTAGATTGAACACAAAACAATTAAGTTATGCCCACCAAAAAACCTCAAGAATTGTGTTATATCAGCTTATTTAAAATAAGTAGTTTGAACAAACAACAAATGTCATGTAGAAAACTAGGTATTGTCCCTAAACCTACCTTTAACCCATGTAGTTAGCTTAAACAACCCAGTTCTTTTTTTCGGTACAGTATAAGTGCATGTAAATACATATACTTTATATTTACATTTGCATTATATTGTAATATATATTTCTTCTCATGTTAGTGTGGGTTTCCTCCGGGTGCTCCAGTTTCCCCCACAGTCCAAAGACATACGCTAAAGGTGAATTGAATAGGTGAATTGCATTATGCTGGATAAGTTGGTGGTTAATTCTACTGTGGCACCCCCTGATTAATAAAGCGACTCAGCCGAAAAGAAAATGATGAATGTAATATATATATATATATATATATATATATATATATATATATATATATATATATATATATATATATATATATATATATATATATATATATATATATATATATTTCTGTCATAATTTTTTGAGTTATAGGGATAGTTCACTCAAAAATTTACAGTCTGTCATAATTTACTCACCCTTTACTTGTTTTAAACCTTTATGAGTTTCTTTCTTCTGTTGAGTGCAAAAGCAGAGATTTTGAAGAATGCTGAAAACCTGTAACCATTGACCTCCATATTCATAGTCTTAAATGGTTCAATATTCACTATTAACAGTCCATATGCTCACTTCTAATTCTTCCTATGTAGCTAATAAAATTTTTTTCTGACTGATTTCCATCATGCTCTCCATATTTTACACATGATATGAAAATAATACAGAGAAAGATTTATCAGGCGGTGGCTCAGTGGTTAGCACTATTGCCTCACAGCAAGAAGGTCACTGGTTTCAGTCCCGGCTGGGTCAGTTGTCATTTCTGTGTGGAGTTTGCATGTTCTCCATGTGTTCGTGTGGGTTTCCTCCGGGTGCTTCGGTTTCCCCCACAATCCAAGAACATGCGCTGTAGGTTAATTGGATGAACTAAATTATCTGTAGTGGATGAGAGTGTGTGTGTGTGTGTGTGTGTGTGTTTTGTGTGTGTGTGTGTGTGAATGAGTAAGTATGGGTGTTTCCCAGTACTGGGTTGCAGCTGGAAGGGGATCTGCTGTGTAAAACATATGTTGGAATTGTTGGCGGTTCATTCCACTGTGGTGACTCCTGATAAATAAGGGACTCATCCAAAGGAAAATAAATGAATGAAGTTTTATCAGGTCCTTATGTTTTGGTTCAGTAATTTCAATTTAATTGTGTGGAAAAAGGCCTTTTAGTAATGGACTAATAACCTTTTCAAAGTCAAATAACTGAATCTAAAGGACTCTGATGAATATGTCTGATGACATTAAAAATGACAGATGGACTTTGGTTTTTGCATCTGAACTCTTCAGTTTGTCTCACAATGGGAATCAGCAGGATATGTGACTCAGTAGGTATGGACTCACATGTCCTGTTTGTCTTAATGGGCTATATGCACAGCTAGTGTTTTCAGCCAATGATACATTTCCAGTGAAAGTTTAATGTGACTATTTTCTATTTCATTAACTTCCTTTTATAGCATCGATGTTGTAATGTAATTACAATACATTCAGTTAAATAGACCTAGGCATTCATTTAGTTGTTCAAGCGTTAAACGAGACGAGGAAAAGAGCAGTTGCGGTGTAAAGACCGCGTAACTGCTAGCGCCGTCCGTGTAACTGCTAGCGCCGTCAGGATCAGCAGGCTAGTGAAATACTGTGGTAAAATAAACTGTCATATTTTAAAGACATGGCGGGAGGAAATTGAATTTAATGCAGTGCTACTCGTCTGGTTTGAGACCTACTTTATATCATATATCTATCAGGCAGTGAATATCACTTATTTTCTAAAGAAATCAGACCTTAAATGTGGCAATTTTATAATGGAAAGACAGTTCACCTGAAGCGCTGAGGCTGGCTGGCTGGCTGAAATTAAAAGTCTGTGTGCATATACCCCATTAATGTCTGTTTGAAGCATGACATGCAAAGAATGTCTGTGATTTCTTGTATTTCAGATCTGTGAACTGAGGCGGATCTGGTGGTTTGGCTGAAAGCTGAGGTGAACCTCATTCATACACCTTCACTCACACCAGATGGCCTTCAGTTCCTACAGTATGAACTCACACACACACGCACACACACAAACAACGCACACACAGTCATGCGCACCGTTTCAGAGGAAGTCTACAGTCCTGATCTGAAGATTGCCTAAGTGTTACCAGCCTTACACACTTCACTACACGCCAACGTTTTTTTTCGTAATGGATCAAGAAAGCAAACATTCCTGAGACAAAATCAAAAACAAAAAAGGTAATGAGGCAAGACAGGGATTTTATGTTAAAGTTCGAAACACAGTAATGTATATATATATATATATATATATATATATATATATATATATATATATATATATACACATGTATATATAATGCATATAACGTATATATTTAATACAACAGTTCTGTGTGGTTCTTGAATCTGATTGGCTGATAGCGGTGCAATATTCTGCAGATAACAGCACTCGTACAGCCCCTTCACCCTTGTGTATTACAAGTGACAAGCAGAGGGCCCTTTATAGTTTGACAAATATTGCTGCTGTTGGACAACATAATGTAATTTTGAAACTTTTTTAGTCGAGAATGTAGATGTTTAGATTGCAAATATGTAGTTTATTTGTAAGGATTGCTTTGGCTTTTTTGGGGTTAATCATTGTGAAATCCTGATTGTGACAGAGAAATACTTGGAAATCTCAGTAGATTGATGACATTTCCTGCCGTTCAGCCTTATAATCTTAAAATGTGAGCAAAATCACCTGTTTTTGTCATCCCTTTAGACATTACGCTAGAGAATCATGCAAATACTAGCTGTAAAGTGACTTGTGTTGAGTAGAAATGGTTCCTACTGTTCTGACGTCAGCTGTAGATGTGGAGGAATGGTGGAAGAGAGTAGTTCCTTGTACTAAAGGATTTTTAGATGCTCCGTGTTTGATTTTCTTTTTTATATACACGATTATGCCGTCAAGCTGTTGTATTAACGCAATATCACACTCATAGCAGTGCGATATGGCTCTATGTCATCACAGGTGGGACACTAAGGCACTCGACCTGCAGCCTCGTGCCAACGCACACCTCCCACCAGAGCTGATACAGCCACATTGCACTGCGACTTGTGTGATATTGCTCATGTATATATTTTAGAATTGATAATTTAATGCTTTTATTAAAATTGTATTTAAGTTTAATAATAAAAAAGTTATTGCCAAAATCCCTACATAACATGTCATAGTTTATTTTATTATTATTACTATAAATTATTCATTCATTTTCTTTTCGGCTTAGTCCTTTTATTACTCCGGGGTCGCCAACTTATCCAGCACGTTTTTTCACAGCGGATGCCCTTCCAGCCACAACCCATCTCTGGGAAACATCCACACACTCATTCACACTCAAACACTATGGACAATTTAGCCTACCCAATTCACCTGTCCCGCATGTCTTTGGACTGTGGGGGAAACTGGAACACCCGGAGGAAACCCACGCGAATGCAGGGAGAACATGCAAACTCCACACAAAAACACCAACTGACCCAGCCAACGCTCGAACCAGCGACCTTCTTGCTGTGAGGCAACAGCACTACCCACTGGGCCACTGAGTCGCCTTAATATAAATTATATTATAGAAATTATAATATAAATGACTTTTTATAGAAAAACAAATAAAACTAGAAATTTATATTAAATACAAAAATCTAAGACTAAACTGAAAGTGTAAAAATGGCAAAATAACCCTAAAAATAAATAATATAATAAATAATAAAAATAAATAAATAATACAATTTTATAAAAACTACATTCAACCCCAAAAACATAGCAATAATAGTACATTCTGTGAATAATGTTTTATTTATATTTTATAAAATAACCAAGCCTAAATAAAAAAGTGAAGTAAACTGAAACTAATAAGAATTCAACCAAAAATCTGAAAATTAATATGACTTTGCATTCTAATCATCTCATAAAACTGGAAAAAAATGCTGGGATCCACTCAATTCTTTCATGCTGTCCCAACACAAATCAGTAAGTTAACTTAATTGTGTTTACAAATTTAACATAAAACAAGTCACCCCCCCCCCCCCCCCCCCCCCAAAAAAAAAAAAACTCAGGAATTGTGTGGCTGCAGCTCATTTTAAATACGTAGTTTAAACAACTCATTTTTTTGAGTATGCTGATGGTTTGTGCAGCAGTGAAGCTGTGCACCAAGAGCATTTCGGCCTATGTGTAAGTGTGTAACCGTGTGCAAATGTGCGATCAGGTGAAAGACTGAAAGTGATAGAGTTATTCCAGCATCAGGTCAGTCACCTCTTTGAAGAAGCAGGGCTGTGTTTACACAGACACAGACATGGCCTGATAATGGAGAGCTCCAGAACGCCTAAACATTGCCTTTTAAGGCTCCGTCTCATTTCTCCACATCTCCTTAAATCATGAGGACAGGAAACATTCAGGAGGAGGGAAACCAGTCACAGTGTTACCTCTCTCTTTCTCTTCTGAAAGATCAGGCTTAACAACAAACTACAACAAGCACACGTTCAGCCACTCCAACTGTTGTTATCTGCGTCTAGCTTGCTTTTGGAGAATGTTTAATTCGTGAGGATTCATTGTTAGCGCACAGCTTGTAGTGTTTACTGAGAATGACGTTTGGTGTAATTACAGCAATACCGCAGGGCTCGTTTGATTGTGATCGTTTATCCCGTTCATAAGGTTTGTCAGTAAGTCAAAAAGTAAAAACAATGTTGCTGCCTTCAATTTTTAAGTTGAATCAAATGAACTTTATGAGTGGCTACAACTTTCGTCAATTAAACTGACTTAAAACTTTAAGCTAAAATTTGACATATTAAAAAATAAAGTTGAAACCTGATTAACTAAATGAAATAAGTTAGAGGGACAAAATTATTTGTTGTCAAGACTTTTGAATTGTTCACACTTTACAATAAGGTTAATTAGTTAATACATTTACTAACGCGAATACATCAACAATACTTGTACAGCACTTACTAATCATAATTCAACATTTACCAATGCATTATTAACATACAAATTCATGCTTGTTAACATTATTTAATGCACTGTGGGTTAACGAACTAATGAACAACTGTATTTTCATTAACTAACATGAACAAATACTGTAGTGAAGGTTTTATTCATTGTTTGTGCATGTTAGTAAATGCATTAACATAACAACCTTATTGCAAAGTGTTACCT
This sequence comes from Danio aesculapii, assembly GCF_903798145.1. Lineage (NCBI taxonomy): Eukaryota > Metazoa > Chordata > Actinopteri > Cypriniformes > Danionidae > Danio > Danio aesculapii. Next base: position 40,800,266 of record NC_079448.1, on the reverse strand, counting down.
TTGATTATACTACTGTGGGTCATAGTGTATAAAGTTCTTCATGTCGTGTGTGCTGCGTTGAAGGATTTGGTAAACACACATTTATTGTAAAAATATGTTGATAATATTTCATGATTGAATAATTCAAACAGCATTAAAATAATACAATAAATATACAATAAACATCATAAAACATTTTGTACAGAAATAATTAAAAGAATTAAGAAGAACTAAATAAAGAATTAGTTTAAAATAGAATTAAGTTGAATAATTTTTAATAATAATACAGTAAGTATATAATACAGTTTTTGTAAATGAATATGAACTATGGGAAAAATACCTAAATGTTACAAAAGATATGAAAATAATGAAAAATTGAAGGTATTTTGCGAGGAAAAATTGTTAAAAAATAAATAAAATAAAGAAAAACATTTTTTTTTTAAATATTTTTTTTATTATTATTAATATTAACAATAAAACTAATTTATTTAATTTTTATTCATAAAAAAAAAAAATCACAAAAAACTGAACTTATTGAAAATTTGATTTTATTTTAAATTATATTTTCGGTATTAACATCTAATTTGCCTTGGTAAATATTAGATATAATACTAATATAATTTAAAACATAATAATTAATATAATAATATAATAATTAAAAAATTTAAACCAAACAACCACTTTTTTATTATTAATTTATTTGTATTTTTTGTAAATAACCATTTAATCAAGTTTGTAAAATTTCAATATTTTTTCATATTTATTAAACTTACAAACATGCCATACCTGCACCGAGTTACTTATACACATGGTGAAATAAAGTCTAGCTAAAGCTAAAGAAAGCTAAAAACTCATTGTTTTATCTTTTTTTTTTTTTAACAAATGAAGGACTTTATGGCTCAGTGTTATATCTGATGCCTTCAGAGAAAACATATGTCCTACACATAATTATTAAACAGATGTGTAATCTTCCTTCAATGAAGGGGGAACACAGAGATATAAGATCATTAACATTTCTCAGGTACATCTAAACATCATAAAATCCCCGTTTACAAGGCAAAGGCTCAGCAGGAGCGCATTACAGCCCTAAAAGGAGCTGACAAACCCCTTAAGCATTCCTTAAACACCAGTAACTGGAATGTGGAAAACACACACAGGCAGACTGAGACTGCGTTTACACTAGTGCGCTTTCGTTTTAACACTGGGTTTTGAAATGTAAACCATCCTCGTCAATACTTTCGTAAACAGTCTCCATCCACACTACACGACTGAAAACGCATGTCAGAAGGTAAACGTAGCTATAAAAGTACAGTACAAAGTTGTAGCATGTAGACAAATGGTCACACTTTATTTTGACGGTCCATTTGTTGAATTTAAGTTACATGCCAACTAATTCTCATTAGATTATAAGTAGACTGTTAGGTTGGGGTTTGGGTTAGTGTAAGTTGACATGTATTTGCAAAGTTTCTTATAGTCAGTGAAATGTCTGGTGAAGGAGCAGTATCAACAGATATTAAACAGACAGTCTACTAATACTCTAATGGACGATCAAAATAAAGTGTTACCAAATAAAATATTAAATATATAATGGCATTCACAGTGGTGAATTACAAGTACTCAAATGACTGTAATTGTGTATTGTTTTCCTCTGAGATTGTACTGTAGTACTAAGTAGTAGTTTTAAAAATGTGTACTTTCACTTTTCATTGAGTAGCTTTTTAGTACTTTTTTCCTTCCTTCCACAGTCGTTACTTTATTTTTCTTTCTGTAGTTTTTTTACTTTATTTGAGTAGTATTTAGAACAGATCATTTTACATTCGCACTACTTTTATTTAAATCTCAGTAGTGGTATTTTTTTTGTTGAGTATGATCTTTCCACCACTGGAAAGAAAAAAAAGGTCATGTTTGAGTTGAAAGCAAATCTTTTAAATGTTACCTGTACTTAAAACATTCATTCATTCATTTTCTTTTCGGTTTAGTTCCTTTATTAATCAGGGGTCACCACGGCGGAATGAACCGCCTTATTTAGAATAACATCAAAAAAAAAATGTTTGTTTGACTGCAGTCTGCAATGATATATATATATATATATATATATGAAAGCCTCAGACATCACACATTTTGTCAAAAAACTAATTAAAATACTGTAAGTTTTGGTCATACTGAGGACAGCATACTGAGGAGAAATTGTAACCCATTTCATGACAATAAATGACAGTAATTTAATTAGCTTTATGACAAACTTGACAAAATGTGTGATTATGTTTATTTTTGTGTAAACTCGTCATAAAAACAAAACATACAGGCTGGCCTTTTTGCTGTCATTGTCTTTTCTTTGAAGTGCCTTGAACAAATGAAACAAAACCCAGAGTAATGGTCATCGCGTGAGATGGGCTTGAGGGTTTTTCACCTATCAATCTTGAAATTGGGGGCTTTGTGATTTTTAAGTCAAGTGTTACTTTTGTTGTGCTTTATCAACAATCAGTCATTTGTAATATATATATATATATATATATTTTTTTTTTTTTTATATATTTTTTATTTTATATATATTTTTTTGTTTTGTTTTTGTTTTTTGCAGGATTTTTTAAATTATGGAGTGATAGAAAAAGATAATCTAATATGTCATAAATTTTTACTGAATTGTAATAAATTGAATTCAGAATTCCAATTAAATAAAAATTTAGGCATAAATAATTGAAAACAACTTTAAAAGCAAAATATTTTTTTGAAATACTTAAAGGGATATTTTACCCAAAGGTGACAATTCTGTCTTTATACTTACCCTTCGATTGTTCAAAACATCTTTTATTTTCTTTCATCTGTTGAACAAAAAAGAAGATATTTTAAAGAATGCTGGAAACTGGTAACCATTGACTTCCATAGAAGATATTTCCCCCCTAATCTGGATGTCTATAGTTACCAGTTTCCAACATTCTTCAAAAAATCTTCCTTGGTGTTCAACTGAAGAAGGAAACTGAAACCGCCTGAGGTTGAGTAAATGATGAGTGCATTTTCATTGGGGAAGTATGATGATAACTAATATATCTATATTTTAAACACATTCACCAGCAGTGTCCTTTAGTGTTCCTTTAGGCAAAAATATTCATTAATTAAATATTTATTCAATTAAACAAGGTGGCTCAGTGGTTAGCACCGTCGCCTCACAGCAAGAAGATCGCTGGTTTGAGCCCCATCTGGGTCAGTTGGCATTTCTGTGTTCTCCCTGTGTTCGTGTGGGTTTCCTTAGGGTACTCCAGTTTCCCCCACAGTCCAAAGACATGCGCTATAGGTGAATTGAATAAACTAAATTGGCTGTAGTGTATATATGTGAATGAGTGTGTTTGGGTGTTTCCCAGTACTGGGTTGCAGCTGGAAGGGCAGTTCATTCACCCCTGATGTATAAAGAGACTAAGCCGAAGGAAAATGAATGAATAAATAAATGAGATATTCCTTTGTTATAACGTAATATAGGATGATTATAAAAATACTCATCCTATATATTTTCAATTTTTATTTTTTGACAAGGTTTTGCTTTTTTGACATTTCTTTTTCTCACTGCATAATTCTGAAGATGCTATGAACATCCAGAAAAAATATCACATACTCATAACCATACAGATTAACTAAGAACAAACCCCCCTGCAGAAATCTTCATAATGCAGATATGAACAAATCTGTGAAGTTTGGTGTATAAGAGCTGCTAAAGAGGAGATTTATGAACTATGGGAAAAATACCTAAATGTTACAAAAAATATGTAAATAATAAAAAATTGAAGGTATTTTGCGAGGAAAAACTGTTAAAAAATAAATAAAATAAAAAATAAAGAAAAACATATTTATTTTAAACAATAAACAATTTTATTATTATTAATATTAACAATAAAACCAATTCATTTAATTTTTATTTATATATATAAAAAAAAAAAGAATCACAAAAAAACTGAGCTTATTGAAAATTTGATTTTATTTCAAATTATATTTTACGGTAACTGAAAAAAGTGTTGCATGCAAAACTGTTGCAAACAATTTATTTGTGTTGAATTTAAACAAACAAATTAAATTTAATAATGGTCAACTTAATTTGTTTGTTTAAATTCAGCCCAAATAAATTTTTTACAACCACGTAACGTAAAAAAATTGAGTAAATCCAAGGAATCATATTTGAATAATTTTTTTCAGTGTATTAACATTGAATTTGCCTTGGTAAATACTAGATATAATACTAATATAATTTAAAATATAATAATTAATATAGTAATTAAAAAATTTAAACCAAACAACCACTTTTTTATTATTAATTTGAGATATGAACAAATCTGAGAAGTTTGGTGTATAAGAGCTGCTAAAGAGGAGATTTATGACTGAATGCAGGAGAAAAGAAACTCTTTTAGAGAAAACACCCTTCAAAAATATGTATTATAATATAAATATACTGACACAGACTGATAAAGCTCAAAAAGAAACACTTAAACATGCATCTTTCATTATTTATCTTCATTAGACTGAAAACAAAACCCAAATTGACAGGTGCGTGAAAAGCAGCGTCCCCCCGTAAATGAAATGCCACTAGTAAAGCACAGTCTCTGTATGGGACGGGCTCTTGGTCTGGTCCCCGGTGAGCTCCTCTCCCCCTCGTCCCCTTCTCAGTGCTCATGTGAAAGTGGCCTGGGAAGCGGGTCTCAGGGTCTTTGGGTCTCCAGGGACGGGGGTGAGGGTTGTGCGGGACGGCCAGAGCAGCGCGGGGTCATGTGAAAGCTCTCTCTATGATGCCTGCCAGACTTTTGACTCCTCAGAAAATAAATAACACACTTCCTTTCCCTCCCTCACTGTCTCCAGCGCAATGACCCCTCCATCCCTCCATCTAATCTGTCCATCTGTCCATCAGGACACACATATGCTCACCCGCCCAGCTGAACGCTTACAGTAATTGACAGATCAGGGTAACAGGAGTTTAGCTCTGTAACACTTAGGTGAATATATTTAAATATATAACTAACATGGGATTGTCGGGGTGAATACGGATGTTATTTTAGGATAAAATTAATAGGCAATACATATCACTTGATTTTTAATTAATTGTAGGTCAAAATCAAGTAATTAAAGGACCACCTACAATTTAAAGTATACACATGTGCAGCATTTATGATAGATATGTATTTATTGTATTAGAATAATATAATAATTATAATGTATTATTATCATATTAAAAATATATCTTATAATAAAAGTAAATATGATTATTTATTTGAACATATACAGTTGAAGTCAGAATTATTAGCCCCCAGTTAATTTTTTCCCCCAATTTCTGTTTAACGGAGAGAATATTTTTTCAACACATTTCTAAACATAATAGTTTTAATAACTCATTTCTAATAACTGATTTATTTTATCTTTGTCATGATGACAGTAAATAATATTTGACTACATATTTTTCAAGACACTTCTATACAGCTTAAAGTGAGATTTAAAGGCTTAACTAGGTTAATTAGGTTTACTAGGCAGGTTAGGGTAATTAGGCAAGTTATTGTATAATGATGGTTTGTTTTGTAGACTATCGAAAAAAGAGTTAGCTTAAAGGGGCTAATAATTTTGACCTTAAAATGTAAAAATATAAAATTAAAAACTGTTTTTATTCTAGCCAAAATAAAACAAATAAGACTTTCTCCAGAAGAAAAAATATTATCAGACATACTGTGAAAGTTTTCTTGCTCTGTTAAACAAAATTTGAGAAATATTTAGAAAATAAAATTTAAAGAGGGGCTAATAATTCTGACTTCAACTATATATAACCGGTTTCACCATTAACTGCGCATTTAATTCATCATGGTTAATTAATCGTAAAGGCTTCTCAACACCGCATTTCTGCACAGTACAAAACTGCTGCAACTAAACAAAGTTATGCCAACTATGCTCTAGTTTAAAGTTCTGAGATTGTACACCGAAGCTAAGATGCACTTTTTTTATCTATTTATTTATTGTTCTGTCATTTATTTTTGAGTGTAAAATTATTACTTACGTTTAAATTCCCAAAAAAATTTTCACTTAATTTTAAATGGACTATTGTTTGTTTTTTTTATTATAATTTTGTGCTGTATTAATAGATTGATGAGCAGCAATTAAGAACACTTTAAAATATAAGGAGTTTTCAAGTGAATTTTTAAACTGGTAGTGTTTTGAAATTAAAAAATGTGTAATAATCCGTAACTATTCTTCCGTAATTATTCTTCAGACTATAATCGTACAACCAAAAGCTATAATCCTTGCATCCCTAATATATATATAAATATAAAAATGTCCATATATTTATATTTTTAATGCTTGCTCATTTAAAATTAATATAATAAATAATAAATATCATAATTAACAATAATGAACAGCACATGTATAATTTACAACTTAATTTTATATTAAAAATAAATGCTCATATATTTCTTACAATTATTAATTAATTATTTTTTCATTTAAATATTTATATTGTAGACATAATGTATACTTTATAGAATTTAATCTTGTCAGTATGAATCACCATAACACTAGTGTTGTTATCCAAAAGTACAAAAGCAAGATGTGCTCTTAATGCAAACTTTCAGTCAACATGCATAGCTCAAGCAGTGGATTAGCATGTCTTTCCTTTATATGGGCATGTTGGGATTCAGCTGGAGTGTGCTGGAATGTGTGTGTGTGTGTGTGCGTGTGAAAGACAGTGTGCATTTCAGTAGGTCACTAGAGTGGCATCCTTGGACTAGGAAAGTTAAACGCTGACCCGAGTCCACCAACAGCTGGACACATCTGCCAGCTCTCCTCCTCCTGCTCCTCCTCAAATCGGAGATTTTCAACAGGGTCTTCCTAGAAACAAAGGTTGGGAGGAGTGGAGGAGAGAGTGTGGGGGATGGAGGTCTGAACTGTTTCATTAGACGCTGGTGCTGAGAAATCTGGTAAACGTCCTAATGCGCTTAATGACAGGAGACGTGCACATGCTAGACAGCTGCTGTCGTATTAGACACACTCTCAAATGTTCTTTATTGGCATTGACAGTTCAATTTAGTACCTGGAGTGTAAATGGAGCCTTCGTTTTCTTTATACACCCTTAAAAAAGGTTTTAAATTTAGATTTTAGTGGTGATACCATAGTCTATTTTGTGTTCCTCTCTCAAAAAACCTTTCAGTTAGCAGCTTTTTATTTAACAGAACCACTTTTGTCTTAGAGTAAAAGTCAATTTATTAATCTAAAGAACTTTTTTGTTCACTATATGCAATTGAAGGTTCTTCTTTGAATCACCAAGGCCAAAAAAGCACATTTAGACCGCTTTTTAAGAGAATACAACATAGGTGTCGAACTCAATTCCTGGAGAGCCACAGCTCTGCACAGTTTTTCTCCAACCTTAATAAACTACTAAAAGACTACTCTTGAACACCTTGATTAGTTGAATCAGCTGTGTTTGAATAGGGTTAACGCTGATCTATGCAGAGCTGTGGTTCTCCAGGAATTGAGTTTGAGACCACTGGTATAGAAGAGCTGCTTTTGGTTTCCTAAAAACACTTGAAACTATAATATTTATTGACATTAAGAGTTCTAAAAAACTTCAATACACATGGAACATTTTTATTTCTCAGAAGGTGCCTTATAATCACACTTTCAAGTGTTTATTGGGCATTAAAATGTCTTCTGTGCCATTTTTGTATTGTGAAGAATTTTTCATCACCCAAAAAAAACTTTTCAGCAATAAATATCTTTTTGATTAGGCAGCGATGCTACACAGGAACATTTTTGGTTTACTAAAAAACCTCTGAATAGTTTTAAGAAGAACCATTTTTTTCATGTGAAGAATATTTTAATAATCTAAAGAACCTTTTTTTTAAACATTTATTTGGGATTTGTATTTATTTGTGATTATTATAAGCTTCAACAAAACATTTTGTACAATCAAGGTTGTACATTTTTTCCCATTTTTTGAACCTTACTGTCAAAATGAATTAACAAACAATTACAATTAATATCAATATCAAAATATGAAAATAATACAAATAAATAATTACCTGCAGTACATGATAATACAAATCAATAATCTGATACAATTATAGTGGTCCTCTACATAAATATGAAACCAAACCATATTGGTGATCACATTTAAACCTGCTTGCACAGATTTCTTATATAAATCAGTTAAAGGAGAGAGTCTTCCTTTTTTCAAAATAAGTGATTATAGGTGGCCAAGTCTCTAAATCTGTGAACAGATCCCTTCATTAAATATTTAATTTTCATTTTCAATTTCAAATATAAAATCAGATCCCACATCCACATTGAAGCTTTAGGTGAAGCTGTGATTTACACTCAAATAGTATTCTTCTCCTTGCTTACAAAGTAGTGAAGGTGTTAACATTTTCTTCCTTGATTGTCAATAATATTTTGTGTTCTGATACACCATAAAGAACCTTTATCCTAGTATAAACAACTCTTCACACAATTTAAAGGTGGCATCGGTTTTAAAAGTTCATATATCCTGATAAATAACCTTTATTTTTGAGGGAGTTTCTTTAGATTTTTCAAATATTCTTCACATAGTTTTAATAACTCATCGTCACTCAAAGCTTCTTTTGGGAAACCATGACTGGTTTATTTATTATTTATTTTATGCGGAGAAAACACCTTTTTAGAACCTTTAAACTAAAATAAAAGCAATTTTTCTGAATATCTTTGCATCGATTCTTTTAAAGTGCAATTGAAATTTGAATATGATGGGATATCAAATAGGAAACATTTTGATTAGAGTTCCCCAATCCGATTTCCCCAAATTCAAGTTCAAAGTCAAGTCAAAGGCCATTTACACAGCAGCCGGATCACATTCCCATGCGATCCCCAAGTGAACTCTCCTGTTTCTCTTCCTAGCACACACTCAAACCTGCAGCACGCAATGCAAATCATCTGCAATTCATCAATACTGTTTGAAAACAAAACCGGATAAGGACTTTGATTGCACCTTGATTTGTAAAAACCCTACAGGAAGGGCACAATTTGTTTTCCTATGTCCTACCACTGAAGTGCTTACTGTATCAGGGGTGTTTTTAGTCACACCGCTCTCAATGACAACTTGACAATGTCTAACAAATTAAGTTACCTGGTTTAAAATAAGCTGACTTACCAAATTCTGGAGGATGAAGGCTCATTCGCTGCAGTCTGCTCTGCTTTGGGTGCTGGAGGATGAGATGCAGACATGGGATCCCGACTCTGTTCCCGTTGACGCCGTCTGAAGGGGGATCCTGGCGCGAGGCTCCTTTTTGAAGCATGGCCGGCTTGGGACGCAAAGACTTTTCTTTTACCTTATATGAGGCAAGGGGCTGTTCCTCCATCAGAGCGGCACGTCTGGGAAAGCCTCCTGAACCGCCTGATTGGCTGCTGTAAGAGACTCCATGACCCAAGCCGTGACCTGCGGTGTGTGAGGATGAGAAGGGATGGGGAGGGAGGGCTCTGGATTGGGGGCCGGGCCCGCCGTCTCAGCCTAAGGAAAGCACGTTTGACAATTTTCATATTTCTTCTAAATTTGGAGATTTCTGCCCGTGCTGGAGTCTTGGCCGGCCTCTCTGAGAGTCCATGTGGAAACCATTAACAACAGAAAGGGCTCCTTGCCATTCCTGCCTGGGAACACACGGGCTCTGCGCAGACACAGTGATTTCAAATAATTAACTTCCTCTCAAAAGGCACTGCGCTTCCCCATATGGGAAAGCATTTGCTTACAGAATGCTGGGAATCATATACAAGTCACAGGGAGAAAAGGAGTTAGAGAGGGGGGTGAGGGGAAAAATGGAGAAAGAGGATTGTTTATTTTCTCAAAGGAGGCAGAATCGCAAAAAAAACGGGCTCTCCACGCAAAGTCTTTCCTTCTTGGTGGATGTTTGATCTGTAATCAGAAACGTCATGAGAAATTAGAATTAATTTTAGGCAAAACTGTAAACATTACATCACAGTGTAAAAGACTGCCCTTATTAAAATAAAGGGTGTTTATTTACATGAGCCTTTATTTATATCCATGGAGTCTTTTACTTCCAAAATAGGTGCTGTAGACTATTGAAATTATCTTAACATTTAAAAAAAAATGGTTCTTTGAAGAACATTACAGTAAAACCTTCATTGGGGATACAAAAAGATCCTTTTATGCCATCACTGTGAAACATTTTGGTGAACTTTCTATTTCTAAGTTCAAGTTCAGTCTCTATAGCCTGTAAATCAGGGGCGACGCTTGGGGTGGGGGGAGTGGGGGTGGCTAGGGTTAGGATGATTCTACGGGCCCATGTTGTTTTGAAGACACTATTAGGGGCCCACCAGATAACCATCCCCCTCCCTGTTGTTAACTTTCATTCGCGATCAACCGCTCTTCACTTTCGTTCACTTTCGTTTCGTATTCTCAATGTAGGCTAAAATACAACGAAAATTTCCCAGATTTTGGGAACTTGCATATATCCTAAATATTCTAGCTTAATATTCAAGTAAAACATACCAAACAACTCCTAGATCAACAAAATGAAGTTTCACAAACTAATTTCGAGAGGAGCTTGTGATATGATCGACTACAGCGGATCCTTATTGCTAATCATTAGCTAGCCTATCAGATCATTCCAAAACTACTATAAATATCCTGCCTCTATCCTTCCCTTCTCCCTCCTGCTCAATTTATGATCGGGCGACTCGGTGGCTCAATCAGTGGCTGGCACTGCTGCAATGCAGCGGGAGGACCAAAGGTTCAAGTTCTAATTGAGCCAGTCAGTACTCTCTGCACGGAGTTTGCATGTTCTCCCCATGTTCGCGTGGGTTTTCCCCAGGTACTCCCCCACAGTCTAAAAACATGTACACAAGCGAATTGTAATAGTCACAAGCACTTAATGCATACATACTGAATTAATTAGAACCACCATATTAACCAAAGTATAGGTTAAAAACGAACTGGGGGCTCTTGAGAAATACCTGATCTTGTATCCCTCCTAATGCTCATAGACCAGGCGGGAACATTGGGCTCATTTATCTCTGAGCTCAGGGTTCTCTCCCGGGACAGCATGCCAAACCTGCTATCAAAGTGGAGTATTATATAAGTGTGAACTCTTGAATATTTATATTTTGAACATTATTTATACACTGTAAAAAAAGTTGACAACTTAAAATTAAGGCAACAAACTTCAGGACATTTTTGAGCTGACTCAACTTTCAGCCCAATTACTGTACTTGACTTAATTTAAGTTGATTAAACTTTAAAAAATCCTGAAGTTTGTTACCTTAAAATTTTAAGTTGTGAACTATTTGTTACAGTGTATATTTAACCTTTCTCATGAAAAAGAGAACTGTGAAAGTCACAATAATCTTTTGTAATTGTTTCTTACATTTAAAAAAAGACTTCTGCTGCTTGTTCAAACTACTTATTTAAAATGAGTTGTAACAACACAATTTTTAAGGTTTTTGGGACAAATTAACTGTTTTATGTTCAGTCCACTTACATTTGTAAACATTATTAAGTCAACTTAATCAGTTTTGTGTTGGAACAACAAATGACTTGTGAGGAATCCAGCATTTTACAGTGCATCTTGTGGCAGAAACAATAATTTATTTTATTAATCATAACTGTAGCATATAAACTATGAATAAGAAAAGATAGTCTGAATTGCTATTTAAACTTAACATTTGGCGAAAAAAGATCTCTATTCTCAGTTTAATTCCCCCTCCCCTCTCAAAATTGTTATTTTTATTTATTTATTTTTTTATTTTTTGCAATTTTGAGTTTTTTGAATAAGAATTGTGAGGAAACAGTCAGATATCAGACATATTTTAAGTTAACCTTGCAAATCTCTGAAAATTCTGAATTGGGTGACTTTAACTCCCAGTTACTCTAAATATCTTTCTTCTGTTCACAACCAACATGCAAACCCACTGCTGGATCAACACTGATTTAGCCTTTTGACTCAAAATCTACTGAGACGTAACTCTGCAACAACTTTCCCATGTGACGAGTTCAACTACAGCCTCAGGCTCCCCAATACATCTGAATAATATTTAGAAGAAGCCTCTTGTGTGTTTTAGCTTTCATGACACAAAAGATTAATGGCAGTGAAATGGTCATCCTCAGCATGACGGACCCTGTATATGTAACAGGCCAAGGGAAAGCTGCTATCTAATATTATAATACGGGTCTGGAGATCATCATTACACTGACCACTGGCAACACAAACAGAAACCTAATGAACACACACCCACATCAACAAACTGGAATCTGTGCATTGTTTATTAATCTATTCCCTATATTACAGTGCCATGAAATGGCTAGGTTATGTTTTAAGTATGTTTTAAATTAATTAATTAATTAACATCTTTATTTCTATAGCGCCTTTACATTGTAGATTGTGTCAAAGCAGCTTAACATAGAAGATTATAATGAATTGAAACAGTGTCAGTCCAGTTTTCAGAGTTGAAGTTCAGTTCAGTGTGATTTTCACTGCTGAAAGTCCAAACACTGAAGAGAAAATCCATCGATGTGCAGCTCCACAAGTCCCAAATCAAGCAAGCCAGTGGCGAGGAACAAACTTCACCAACTGACAAAAGTGAAGGAAAAAACCTTGAAAGAAACCAGGCTCAGTTGAGCAAGACCATTTCTTCTCTGGCCAAACTTCTTGTGCAGAGCTGCAGTCTAAGCGCAGGAGGCTGGAGAACGCCGGACGGCCATCATGGAGAACTGCAGGTGTGAGTAGGTCACAAGCGATAGTTGCGGCTGGCCTACGGGATTAAAACAGATACTGGTCTATCATATTTTTAATATGTAATTGTCATATTTATTTATATGTCATGTTTATTTATTTATATGTGGCGCAGTAGGTAGTGCTGTTGCCTCACAGCAAGAAGGTTTCTGGTTCGAGCCTCGAGTTTGCATGTTCTCCCTGCGTTCGCGTGGGTTTCCTCCGGGTGCTCCGGTTTGCCCCACAGTCCAAAGGCATGCGGTACAGGTGAATTGGGTATGCTAAATTGTCTGTAATAAATGTGTGTGAATGAGTGTGTATGGATGTTTCCCAGAGATGGGTTGCAGCTGGAAAGGCATCTGCTGCGTTAAACATATGCTGGATAAGTTGGCGGTTCATTCAGCTGTGGCGACCCCAGATTAATAGAGGGACTAAGCTGAAAAGAAAATGAATGAACATATGGATAAACACATTTAGTTGCATTATTATCCATTATTATACAATGCATTTATTTTCATTAGCAATAAAATTATTATTTTTTTGATTAAAAACATTTTTATTTAAAAAGTTCTCAACATTACACTCAAAATTTACCAATTATTTTGTTCATTTTTTTTGTCGTGTTTTCCTCAAAACATGCTAGCAGTCGCTGTGTGTCTTTTACATCTTTCAAAATGGTTTCATCTTTTAGCCTAGAAGACGGTAATCACAACAACATGATATTTCACTAAAATACCTTCACAGATTTACTTTAAATAAAAAAATATTGACTAATAAAAATACTTTTATGCTGCAAAAATGGTTTCTCCTGTGTTTCTCATTCAAATTTTGCCAAACCATTTCAATAATTGGCAGGAAGACGTCTGCTGACACTGTGGTGAAAACCTCGGAAGCATGCATGGCTAACCCTGAGCAAATACCTTAAAACTACGTTTTACCCTGTGTTACTTTGTGCCCCGCACTCCCATAGACATTTAAACTACACGTAAGCCATACATAAACACTATCTAAATCCATACTTAATTGTCCGAATTAGATCGTACGAATTCGCACGAATTAGCCACGAAATCAAAAAGTTACGAATTGCCGTGAGATTGTGTTGGATCAGGTGTCAAAGGTCAAGGAGAAAAGGTAGCTTTTTAAACAAAGACAGTAGAGCATTCCATAACCTCACAAATGCACAGATATGAAGGCAAAGTATGAAGGCAGCAAGAATATTTTGATAGTATATCAAACCTCTGCTAGATCAACACATTAATATTTTGATTAAAAATCCACTCATATTTAACCATTTGCATGAAAAAGGGGAGATATTTCAAGTGTGCTTCATATATGCAATACGCCAAGTTTTGGACACACTGTAAAAAAAATGCTGGGTTTCACACACTCCATTTGTGTTGGGACAGCATGCAGAAATTAAGTTACCCTATGAATTTTTACAAATTTAAGTAGATTGAACATAAAAAAATTAAGTTGTTGCAAAAAATGCTCAATAATTGTATTGTTTTAGCTTAGATTTAAATAAGCCGTTTGAACAAACAGCAAGTTTGGAGCACAAAAATTGACCCCTTGTGAAAATGTATATTTCACAAACCAGACATTCATTCACACCGTGTCTCAGCATCAATAGACCTAGACATCTGCTGAGAAGAGAGATAAGGGTGATTATAAAGGAAAGCGAGACAAAGCCTTGACCTTGCGCCACGCTCTCCGCCACATGCATTTTCCTGAGCCACAGAGGTCAAACAGGCAGATTGGATATGGCTAAAGAGAGAGCGAGGGGGTGGTGGGATCTGTCTGCGAAATGTCCATCAGGGTCGGATCCCCTATTCGCCCGCGTCCTGTAAAAGACTAATGTTTAGAAGGACCATCTCTGCTCTGGAAAGACTAAATTTAGACAGGACTGAAGTGGAGGAGCCATGTGAGCCATTGTTCGGCGAGCCCTTCATTAGCTTGAGCGAGTGGCAGAAGAGGTCGCCCCCTAGCTCTCGCCGAGAAGCCTTAAAAAGGCAATGTTTGGGGAAGATTCTCTGTTTACATCAGGAGAAACGGGGGCTTTTAAAAACAGCAGCCAGCTTGTGCCTCGTGGCTTGGCAGCTCTGAGCGCTAATGGCTCGGCTAAAGAGCTCTTTTCCTCCAAACAGAGAGCGTCATACAAGTGTAATTTTCTTACTTTCTAGATTTTTTTACTTTACGGTGTTTGAATGATGACTTTGGAAGCGTGTGGGGGGTTTGCTCTCTTTAGGGTGATGTTGAAAAGCAAAGCAGGTTTTATAGGCAAAAATGAAGCTAGCTGTAAGCAAAACAAATACCCCCAATACCTATTATTTGATTAATGCAGTCATGGACAAAATACATAAATCAGGCATTTAAGTAAAAGTACAAATATCCTAAAAAATCCTACCTCAGTCCTCTTTTTCAATTTTACTTGAGCCAAAAGTAGTATTGTGTTATGGCTGAATATTGGCACTAGTTGGAGGCGTGCGTTAACTCGACGCCTTAGTGTCCCCCCATTGACGATATACAGCCATATCGCCCTGCTACGAGTGTGAAATTGCATTTATACAACAGTTTGACGGCATGATCGTGCATATAAAAAAGAAAATCAAACACGGATAGTCTAAAAACCCTTTTGACTGAAGAACTACTTTCTTCCACCATTCCTTCATGAAATGCCATCAGTCTACAGAGATTTCCCAGTATTTCTCTGTTGCAATCGGGATATTATCACAATAATTAACCCAGAAAAAGCCAAAGCAAAGCAAAGCAAACACTACTAGATTACTATGGTAGCCTATAAATACAGCACTACAAAATACAAAAGATCTACTTAGAATGTCACTTGTTTTATAATGATTTGTTCAGCTGTAGTTTGAAACTTATGCTGAGTTTTTCCTCCCTCTAAGGACTTAAGACTAATTATACAGTCTCTGTCGCCATCTTGTGGCGTAACTTCAACTATCAATTTCTGAGACAGTCCTTGCTGCAGCCTGAAGCTTGATGATGTACTACTAGACCATGTCAACTACGTAATGGACGATCGCCTACACCTCCCCAACCCTAAACCCAACCGTCACAGTAGTATGGGCATTACCTTAGTGGGTGTCCACTTCATATTGGACTTGGTGCAGTAAGTCATCGTGATACAGCCTGCAGTGAAGGCATCTTGCAATTTCTTTGCCTTTATCAGTATAACAGGTTGATGGCTGCCAACGCGCTGAATGTCCGATATTATCAATATTTTAAAATAGGCGCTATCCTTATAAATAAAGTGCACAGTTGCAATCTAAACAACTACATTCTCACCTAAAAATCCCCAAAAGTACATTATGTTGTCCAACAGCTGCAATATTTGTCAAACTGTAGAGAGTTTATTCATATGCTTGTCATGGGTGGAGTAATACACAAGGGTGAAGGGAAAGTACGAGTGCTGTTATTACAAAATATCGCAATAATATATATAAATTATGTGCTATATCAGCTAAATATATATAGATGATCATTAATTTACGTAAATTTAACATAGTTTACTTTGTACATTCAGTGAACAATTTACTGTAGACTCACTGCACGGTGGCGCAGTGGGTAGCATGTTCGCCTCGCAGCAAGAAGGTCACTGGTTCGACCCTCAGCTGGGTCAGTTGGCGTTTCCGTGTGGAGTTTGCATGTTCTCCATGTGTTGGCGTGGGTTTCCTCCAGGTACTCCGGTTTCCCCCACAGTCCAAAGACATGCGGTATAGGTAGAGAGTGTATGGATGTTTCCCAGTGATGGGTTGCAGCTACGTAAAACATATGCTGCATAATTTGGTGGTTCATTCCGCTGTGGCGACCCCAGATTAATAGAGGGACTAAGCCAAAAAGAAAATGAATGAATGATTAACATAGAATTACAGAATAATCTGATCTCAAATCAGGCTCATTGTAAAAAGTGCCTTAGCGTACAATTTGACAAAGAGTAAAATATTTTGCGCTAGATGACAAATCCACTAGAGGGAACAGTGTACTCTTTTCGCAAATCTGAAATACATCCCCTAGGTACATTTTGTTTTATCTTTCAGAAACATATGCTTCTTTTACATGTCGATGGGGCTTGTCGTGCAGCTCACCAAGCGAATCACTGACCCAAACCTTTCCCTGAACCCAACCAATAGTGTTTACAAAAGCAAACGTTAGAGAAAAGTGCACTGTGACCACATAGCTTATTTAATCTTATTGGTAGAACTGTGCTTTACTGGACTTAAACTCGAGTGCTCTGTATCACAAGTACAACATCGGAGCTACTGTGCAAACTGACTCAAAAGTTGCCCAGATGGAGATAAAATAGGTGAGGCAAAGCTTAGAAAACTGTAAGTTGGGATCTTTCTATTATATATTCAGAAACAGGTTTGTGTATTAAAGCTGTTTTCTGCCACAGACATTGACCCCAAACAGAATAGCATGTTTAGTTCCAGTGATGGATGACTTGCTGAGACTTGTACACAGCTCAAATATACAAAGATGAATACAGTCTGCCCAACTGTTTATATTAATGTGTATTTTGGGGGGTTCTCGCTTGTGTTAACAAACTGTGACGGACCGATTCTGAACTTTTAAGTTAACGATACAGGTAACATCTTGAAACGATTGCATTGGAAATTCTGAGACTAATTTTACAGTCCATTTCCATGAAAAATATGTACTGGTGTCTTTAATTAGTGGACTTTACTAAGGCTTGCTAAGGTTTGCTCTTTAGGACTTCAGCATGTGACTCATCTTAAACTATTTGTTGTACATAATGTTCAGACATGAATGATCTGGATATGTCATGTGCAAAATGTATTATAAAAAAATTTAGCTTATATTAAGTTAGATTGTATTAAATTGAAAATACAGACCAGGCCTGGAAAAAAAATCTCATATCAACATTACAAAGAAATGTGTGTTGATATTGTATACAGCAGCAAACTATTATAACGCCTATTTGTAACTTCTAATTAAATAATGAAAAGGAGCTTTGTTTTTAATATATATATTGGACACTGAATCATGGTCAGGCTTTTGTATGTTGTTATGTGTGCAGTTCATGACTACAAGCTGTAAGTTGCTGGCTCAGTCACTAATTAAAAAATAATAAAATTGAAAAATACTTTGAATTTGAACTTAATTTGTTTTAATTACAGCTAGACCCTTTTATTGCAAATAAATATTGTTTACAATAAAAATCGAAACTTTTTTTTCCCTGTGCAATAAATGTATTCTATTTATACTTGGTGGGAAATGTGGCTGAAATTTCCATCTCAGAATTGAGACATTCATTCTTTCATTTTCCTTCGGCTTAGTCTCTATTTCAGAGGTCGCGGCATATGTTTTATGCAGCGGATACTCTTCCAGCTGCAACATAGTACTGGGAAACACCCATACATCAAGGCTATGATAGTTTCGGATTTTTCATTAGTTTTAGTTTTTAAAAATCCGTTAATTTTAATTAGCTTTTAGAGGCAGATTTACAAGTTTTTTAAGTTTCTATATTTTGAAATTGTTTAGTTTAGTGTTTATTAGCTTCAGTATTAGGTTTCTTTCTAAATAGGGATATTTGTTAGGTGCATCAGAATAAATATTGAATAAATATTGTATAATATAAAAACTCAACCAAAGAAACATTTTTTGAAACATATTCAGAGGACACATGACCACTATCATGTACCATCTACCCATTCTCATTCTGAGGTTAGATACACAGTAGTGATGGGAAGTTCGGATCTTTAATGCGAACCAGATTTTTTGTGGCAATGTTCCCATGTTTTGACTCAACAAACCATAGCAACCCAACTGAAGCATGGTTTACTTATTTATATTCCATTAAGACTTTTTGTTATGAAATAAACTTACATTCAATACAATTTATCTTTTTTTGTATTGCGCTTTTAGTGTAGATTATGGTAAACTGAAATAGTGTAGTTCATTTTTTAATGTTTAAGTTCAGTTCAGTTTAGCTCACTTCAGTGTGGTTTAATAATCACTACTGAGAGTTCAAACACTGTCCATCAAATCCATCAATGCACAGCTCTACAGATCCCGAACCATGCTAGCTAGTGGCGACAGCGGCGAGGAAAAAACTTCACCAATTGGCAAAGGTGAAGAAAAAAAACCTCGAGAGAACCAGGCTCAGATGGGCATGACCATTTCTCCACTGGCCAAATGTTTTGTGCAGAGCTGCAGTCCAAGTGCCGGAGGCTGGAAGCTGGACCTCAATGAAGACTCGTTTGTCACTGGAGCATTACAGGAATCAGTCTCATGCTCTCCACTCCTCCATGACCACCACAGTAGCTGCTCAGGATATGGCCTGATCCAGGATATGGAAACCTTGGGATGATCTCGTCGCTGGTCTTGGATCGAATCAGTGGCGCTGCATGGTCTGAGGGTCTCGGGATGAGTATCCCCAGGTGGAAATAGAGAATACATTTCGCCAGATCCTCTCATTTAAGCCCTCAGTTTACCCTGTGCTGCAGTTGCAGTTCAAGTTTAGTTCAGTAACAGGCTGACATGTGCTGTTTGTGTTCGGTTCACTGAATTATACATGTACAGTATTATCGGTTCACCGCTTCTCAAATCTGATCTCAGAGTATTGTTCTAGTAACTTAATAACTCAGTATTTATTGGGTTATTTCGAGTCCGATGGGGGTATCAGGTAAGTTAAAAAGTCTTTGTGGATAAGTGCGTACCGGAAACGTGAATCATTTCAAATGATTCAGTTCAATTTATTGAACTAGTTCAACCAGTTCAGGAACATTCATTAATTTATTTTCATCTCGGCTTAGTCCCTTTATTAATCAGGGGTCGCCACAATGGAATGAACCGCCAACTTATCCAGCATATGTTTTACGCAGCGGATGCCCTTCCAGCCGCAACCCAGCACTAGAAAACATCCATATACTCTAGCATTCACACACATACACTACAATTATTCAATTCACCTATAGCTCATGTCTTTGGACTGTATGGGAAACCGGAGCACCCGGAGGACACCCACGCGAACACAGGGAGAACATGCAATACTCCACACAGAAATGCCAAGCACATGACCTAGCTGGGACTCAAACCAGCAACCTTCTTACTGTAAGGCTAAAGTGCTAACCACTGAGCCACTCTGCAGGCAGAATGGAGACTAAATAAAAATTATTATTATGCAATACTGCATTATAATATGCAATACTTAAGTTTTATTAAATGAATGCATTATTGGCACAATAAATCCCCCCCAAACCTTATAACCATCAAAACTTACTGCAAAAGAAAAAAACATTTTAATTATTTTATTTTAAAGAATGCCTTTGCAATCTGCTATGTGAGACATGCAGTAAGTGCTCCACCTTCTTCTGTAAAGGGGAGCAGCAGCTCATTTGCATTTAAAGACTTACACAAAAACAATGTATCTTTGCTTCTGCTCACAAGTGATCATCTACAATACGGCATCATAAAATAAAATATCTATGGGATATTTTAAGCCAATACCTCACCTCAGATACATTCTGGGGACACAAAAATTGGAGCGTTGTAGGTGCTCTTTAATGAAAACACACTCTCATATGGATAAATTGGAATCAGTTTTATAACGACTTTCAGTTTCTTACAAAGGTCAGAAAGTTTTTGTTTTTTTTGGAGGATCTTGTATTTCCAAAAGGATTCTTTTATCAGCAGAGATGGCACAGAGCCTACTGCAAACATGAAATATTTCAGCTGGGTCAGATGAACGGTTCTGCAGAGGATACAGCAGGTCATTGACTCAAAATAGATAGGGAGTGCAAGTCTCAATATCATAATGTGCCCTTTTATTTTTGTATCCTCTGATGCTTTCGTGGTGCTTTATGGAATCAAGTGCATAAACCATGACCCAGAAATGACACAAAAGGGCATTGAATAACATCACAGGAAAATAAGATTTAAAATGCACACCTTAAAGTTACTTTATGGACATTTATACCATTAAAGAGCTCATATTTTGCATTAAAAAAGTTTTAGGTCTCCAGCAACATGCTGATATGCATGCAAGGTCAAAAAACACTTTCATGGTCTTATAATATGCATTTATTTTTACCTAATTATCCCAGCGATTCCCATATGAATCGTTCAGTGATTCATTTTTTCCCAAACCCCTCCTTAGCGCAAAGCTAAACTGTGCGGATTGGCCCAATGACCAAGTATGTTGCGATTGGTCAACTGCATTCAGCACAAGACAGAAGAGAAAAATGCCCACCAAGGCTACAGTATGAAGTAGCAGAAAGTATGGTGAGAGCCCAATGCAGGAATGCAATAAAGCAATGCAGTTAAACACCAGCATATTACTCTACTCTTAAACCTGACCCCAAGTAATAACAATGACACACATTCAGTATTAATCCACACAGAGGCAAAAGTTGAACTGTTTTGAAAATTGACCACACGTGTGAGGTAAAGTGGATGGTGGCCATAGCAACAAACAGCAGAGGATCGTGAGTTCAGAAACGCATTTAAATCGATATAGGAAAAAGCATGCGTCACGTTTTCGACGCAGTTTTGGACGCAATATGTCGATAGCCCCATACAGATTTAACCTGAGAGATACAGTACAAGCACTGATCTACAATAGATACGTGACTACAAGCCTTGCGGAGTGATTACAACTTATAACACACAATTAAACACATATTTTGCAAACTACAGAAAATGAGGTAACAATTTTAATTACACTTACATGTTATGATCTGGAGGAAGAAGAAACTGGTCCATATGAACTGTAAAAGTTACTGATAAAGTCCCTGTCAAAGTCTGATAAAGCCCTATAGTCTCTGCTGCTCCTTCAATAGCAAACGGCCGACGAATCCTGCATTGCAGCGTAGGTTATTGTATCAAAAATCAGAAAAATGACAGGAACAAACACAGCACACGGTTGGCTATACTGTGCTGTTGTTGTGAAGATGGACTTGAACCCTTTATTCCCCGCAGCTGAATCTCCATCTGTCAGTGATCGTCATCTTCGCGTCATGATCAGTCCCTTGATCTCCCACGCCTCCACTAGTGTGTGGAGGGAAAGCGTGTGCACATATTTGGTAATGTACCGTTTCGACGTCGATGCGATCAAACAAAAGATCCAAACCCAACTTGATTCGTTTATTCAACTCTGAGTCAACTATTTCGCTAAAGAATCAACATGCTGCACCTTTAGATTTAAACCTCAGCTGGATGTTTTCATTCACTTACAGCTGTGTTACACACTGCATGGAAGGTTATTTTCAAAAACCCAAAATAAGGGCTTTTAAACATATACTTAAAGGTGCAATATTTAATTTTCGCCACTAGAGGAGAAATAAACAATAAACCAAGGTGTAGTTTGATGTCACAGTGATGAGTGTGGAAAATTCTCCTGCGGAAATCATGTTAATGGATGAACTAAGTATACAATGACTTACGAAGAAAGAATGAGTAAGACCACTTCTGACTGGCTCTTCCAATCATGTTGGGAAGAAGCAGTGCTGTTAATAAGAAGTAGACGTTAATAAAATACAAGTAATGGGAAATTTTATAAATAATCTAAATAATTCCTGTTAACTTCCAGCCACAACCATATCCAATCAAGCAACAGCCATCATTTTTTTGAGTGAGTTTCATTATAAACATTGACATAGATTTTAGATATTTTAAAGACCATTAACTTCCACAGTAGGAAGAACAAATACCATGGAAGTCAATGGTTACAGGTTTTCGGCAATCTTCAAAATATTTTCTTTCGTGTTTAACAGATCAAAGAGTGAGTAAATGGTGGCAGAATTTTTATTTTGGGGTGTACTGTCCCTTTAAAGCAGCATTTAAACTGCAGTTTGGAAGTTCAAACCACTGAGCACCATTCAAGTATGGAGAAAAAACCTGCAAAGCTTAATTTCTTTTCGACTGAAGACATCAGCATCGGGTATGACAAAGGGGGTGAGTAAATTATCAGGATAATTTTTAATTATGGAAGTGAACTAATCCTTTAAATCCAAAGGAATAAATGTTTATCGATTGAAGCGGTGTCCTCTGAACGACCTCTCTGTACCGCAGGAATAACTGGCAGTAGATCACGGCTCAGGACAGACGCTGGATTATCTCTACACGCTCAAGATTCATTTGCTTTACCTTTACATGCCCTGAAGGAAGAGAGCCAGCCAAGGTGTCTAATTTAACTGGCCTGTCACATCTGGTTGTACTTGCGTTCAACCAGAGCAGGTTCAGCACATCCTTTAGCACGTAGCCAGCGAGGTAAATGACAAAAGCCATGCGCGAACTCATGGCAGGATGTATCAGCAAAGGGGGAACAATAGATTCGCAGGGTCTGACAGCTGGAGCGGGGCTTTGAGTTTGATGGAGAACAGTGTGGCGCTCTCATTCTTTACATGTAGTCCTGCGGCGCTGTTTACACTACATTTGATAGCTCTGGGTTTTAGGAGTTTCCATGTACGGTGGATTCAAAAGGGTAGCAGCCAGTGATTGTATGATTATTATCTGAACTGAAGCAGTAAAATGTAAAGCGGGTTTATATTTGATGTAAAATGTAAAGCGGGTTTACATGTGAAGACTTAAAGGGAGAGTTCACCCAAAATATGAAGATCATGTCAAGGTTTACTCACACTCTTGTTGGAAGGAAGCTATACAAATAAAAAAGTTGGAAAAAAGTTGCCATTGACTTCTATAGTAATTTTTGTTCCTGCTATGGATTTGAATGGCTGCTGGTTTCCAAATGTTCTTCAGATTATCTTATTTTGTGTTCAGCAAAAGAAATATGTTCATTAAAAATGGTGGGGAATTTTTTGTTTTTGGGTGAACTATACCCATTTAAGATGCAAACACCTCTTGACATTAATTCTTTTATCAGGTTTCTACTGTATATTTAGAAACTATAATTTCACTTTAATGGCAATGAAAGATAATATGTAGGTAATATATTTTTTCATTACTGAACTTAAACACACTGTAAAAAATCTGTTAATTAACAGTAGCCTGTGATCCATGGGCATTTTCCATTTATTTGCTCTTTTAAATTTCATTTTGAATTTAAATGTTGAAAATGAAACTGTTTTGAGAGTGAGAAAATACAGTTTATCATGTAATAATTTATTACAAATAAGAAGAACTAAACTAAAAAGTAAAATAAACTAGCAAGCATATTTAATGTGTATTTGCTTATTAAAAATAAAAACGATAAAGCCATTGATTCTAAAATTATCAAGAAAATTATGTTTAATAAAACAATTTTTTTAAATTAATTAATTTTTTTACCAAATATCAGTATTAGATTCTTATATTAAAATAAATGTCAGCCATTTTTTTGACACAGGAATAAAACAAACACACACACACACACACACGCACATACGCATGCACACGCACACGCACACACACACACATTCTAAGCATGCATCACTAGCTTGGAGATTTTATTATTTTTCATTTTTTAAATATATAGAAATGACACATTTGGTCTTCATTTCAAATTAAATGTACAGCTAATGACATTGAGTGAATGCCCACATGGATACTATATATATATATATATATTTGTATCATTTATCATTTTGATGCCTGAAACCCGCTTTTCATCTTTGACCCTCATCCTGCTATAAATGATTTTTTCATGTGGTCTGACTTTTATCCCACTGCACAGTCTATATTTACAGAAAAAGCCTAGCTGAGCTATACTTCCTTTTTCTCTCTCGCTATCTGCAAACTTTCTGAGGATGATAAAGCTCTCAGCTTGGAGGAGTTTTTTTTCTTTATAAGGCTTTGACTCTTAACATTTCAACATGGTGCATTAACCCCTGAGATGTTTGTCCTCCCATTGAGAATGCATTACGTCACCAACAGCTTGCATCTTTTGCCCTTAACCGAGGAAGGGAAGGAATGAGAGGGGTTGGAAAACAAATAATGCTAAAAAAAATCTGCTTGGAGTTTAATTAGCCGGAATGAGACTTCTTCTCCTAGGAAAAAACTTCATCAGGAAATTAAACTCAGCGAGACCAGATGCAACCAGTCTGTATACTGTCAAACCATGCGCAGGATGGTCAATGTAAAGACAAGTGTAAAAATTACTCTCTTGTCTTAAGTAGTAAGTTTTATGAAGATTATTTTCTGAACAAAGATGCGTGAGTGGCTCTGCAATGCCTCAAATGGAAGGAAATTATGTTTATATGAACTGTGAACACAAACAGGAGACCATTTAAAGCATAAGATGACACGTGAGTATTCAGAACACAAGCAGACAGATTAAACTAAGATTAAGATATAAGAATTAATGGAGCATTTAAAAATACTGACGTCTAGTCAAAAACTAGTAACAACTAATATTAAAAACAAACTAAAAACAAAAAAAGTAAAAACTAATACTTTGGCAAAACCTGCTATTTAGTGATATTTGAGTGTGTAAAATAACTGACCTGATCGTGTCAAACTGAATCACTGAAATAGAGTTTTGCCACAATTATAATAGTAAAAATACTGAGTTTCACACAATTCTTTTATGTTGCTCCAACACAAATCGAAGTTAACTGAATCATTTTTACAAATTTAAGTGGATTGAAAATAAAACAACCAAGTTATTCCCCCAAAAACTTAAGACTTATGTCAACTCATTTTAAATAAGAAAGTTTGAACAAGCAGCAAGTCATTTTTGAGTGCAGTAGGTCATCTTCAAAGTTTTAGACCAAAAATCCATTCATGAATATGATAAACCCACCCCAAAAATTACTGATTAAACTTATAATTCAAATATGTTATTGATGTATGCTAAATCGTACGTCTTAAAGTAGTCATATTGATGATATTTTTAGGAAAATCATACAACCAATATATGTTTTCATCCATTATTAATTTATACAGCAGTAAAACATATATTAAAAATAATGTTTTCTTGTAAATTTATATATTTTTTTATTTGATTACAGTTGAAGTCAGAATTATTAGTCCCCCTGTTTATTTTTTTCCCCAATTTCTGTTTAACTGAGAGAAGATTTTTTTTCAACACATTTCTAAACATAATAGTTTAGATAAACTCATTTCTAAACACTGATTTATTTTATCTTTCCCATGGTGACAGTAAATAATATTTGACTAGATAAATTTCAAGACATTTCTATACAGCTTAAAGTGACTTTTAAAGGCTTAACTTAGTATGATAATGGTTTGTTCTGTAGACTATTAAAAAATATAGCTTAAAGGGGCTAATAATTTTTACCATAAAATGGTTTTAAAAAAAATTAAAAACTGCTTTTATTCTAGCCGAAATAAAACAAAGAAGACAAAATATTATCAGACATACTGTGATAATATTTTGTCTTCTTTGTTTTATTTCGGCTAGAATAAAAGCAGTTTTTAATTTTTTTTAAAACCATTTTATGGTAAAAATTATTAGCCCCTTTAAGCTATATTTTTTAATAGTAAAAAAAAAAAAAAAAAAAAAGAAAAATTCAACGGGGGCTAATAATCATGACATCAACTGTATATTAAAAAAAAGATTAAACTAATACATTTATAGTGTTGTGTTTTATTAATACATTTCCTTAGACAGCATTTTGAGGTTAAATTTATATTAAATCATAAAATAGATAATGTACAAAATTCAAAAGGCAGAATTATGGTGAAAACATGGATTTCAACAGTTCCACTTTAAATTATACAGTTTTTAAATGTTTTTTTCTTATAATTGATTCTTTTATTAATGTTTTTGTAAAGCACTTTGAATTATCATTGTGTATGAAATGTGCTATGTAACTTGCCTTGCTAAATGTAATTCTTTTCTTGCGCTTTATGGTTGGTCCTTATCTTTCAGTATTTTAATCTTTTTATTTTACGTACTGCTTTCCAAAAACAAAAACAAAAAACCAAAACAAAACAGGAACTTCAGATGAATTACTGTATCATTAACCAGACAAGACTCATCTGCTAGAAAAACACATCAGCACAAACCACACACTCATGTTTACTTCCTTTCATGTTTGGCTCAGCACAGCTGAAACAGATCAACATGTTGTGTTCTAAAACAACAACAAAAACAACAAAAGAAGAAAAGCCGGAGATGGATTTCTGTTGATGAAACTGCCTGAATTTCTTTGGGAAATGTTACAGGTTTGGGCCAGAAATTTCAGACAGGAACCCAGAACATGATCACAAATCTCTCCTCTTCCTGCTTATACAGTGTTAAGCGACAAACGACCCGAAACATTAAACACCTCCGCGGTGTCAGTGACAAACTTTAAACAATGTGACAAGATTAAATCCAGAAAAGGTCATTTACAACAGCGAGGCATGTGGACAAACTCCCTTCTGCATTGTGGGTTACTGAACGCAACCCCATGCCTGAGTACGGAAATAGATTTAGGAATAGATTTGATGTACTTTGGTTACAAGAGACTGCTACACTACAATGCAGACCAACTGAAAAATGGACTGATACTTTGCTCGCATAACTAGACACGTGCAGCACCGTGTAAAACACTTTGGCTGTGTCCGAAACCGCATACTTCCATACTATATAGTACACTAAAATCAGTATGCGAGCCGAGTAGTATGTCCGAATTCATAGAATTCAAAAAACAGTATAAGAGAAGTACTCGGATGACCCACTACTGTACTTCCGGCGAGATTCTGAAGTGCGCATCTCATGCATGCTGAGCTATCCCATGATGCCCAAAGAGAGAATTCATGAACGGAAGTGAAGCGATGCAACTCGCAAAGGGTAGGTCACGTGATGATGACAAAATGGTGGATGAAGTATGTCCTAGTTCCAATCATACTGCTCACATTCATACTGTATAGAACGTACTTTAATAACGGCCGAGTAGTATGTTTAAATTCAAATGCAGTACCTACTGAGTAGTAGGCGGTTTCGGACGCAGCCATAGAGAAATTAATGAGAAGTAACACATCCTGAGAATTGAAGCAAAAACATTTTGGTCTCCCCCTAGTGGCTGGCTGCAGAATAGGACATTAATGCATAGCAAGATTTTAATTAAGCCAAACTTTTAAAAAATAAAAAAAGTAGCATTCTGGTAGCATTTTAGGAGCACACTAAGGTTATGTTCAAATATTTGTTTTGCTTATAGTTATTTAATTGTACAGAAACGGAGCATAGTATCAGGATTGTGTACTTACGATTGGGTCTACAGGAGTTTGGTTGGGAAGTGGCTTCATCACATGATCATGTCAATGCAGAATTGGCTCCAAATTACATCATCGGTGCAAGACAACAGCAGCCAAATGTGGAAAATTTTGGCTTCACATTTCCAGAGTGGCAAGAGTTGTATATGCATTTTCAATCTTTTTTGGAGTCTGTGATGTGAAACAATATAACATTTACGTTATTATATAGTTGTAGGCTGCTGTACCGCTTTCATGAACAGACACTTCATCAATGAAAACAAAGCAAGAATTAAATATCTTCAAAAAATACATTGTAAGAATATTTCATCATGAATTACATTACATATTTCCTTTAGTTGGTGAAAAACACAAAAGGGGTGTGAAAAGAAAAGAAAAAAAATGTACTTGAATTAGAAAATACTTCCTAAGATTCTTAAGTGTGGGTTTCATGGACATTTGACTATCCCATGAGTTCACGGCAGAGGATTTGTGAATGGTATTAAAGAGATAAAACTGACACAAGTTGAATGCAGTATGACTGGATTACATTTATGCAACAGACACTTATACTACATAAAAAATTATTTTCGTACAGTCAAAATTATTCCTAATTCAAAAGAAGAACCTACTCAGGAGAATGTGAATGCGTACACAGCTTGTGGCTTCCCTCCTCCACTTCCTACACAGCAAATGGAAAACAGAAAAGTTATCTGACAGCAAGCTAAGATCCTACTAATGGATAAAGTGTAATGTCATTCCAACAACAAGTTATGCTACTTTTATGAACACAAACTCCAGTAAAAAAAAGAAAGTTTATTTTAGGTACTACTTACATTATATGGATAACATTGTTCTTTGCCTTTTTGCTCCGCCAAGGATAAAAGTCCCAGAATTGAGCATCTTAAAACACAGTAATGCTGTTCCTTGCTGAATGAGTCAGTAATGGAGTTA
>NC_079448.1:40724000-40769000 GCF_903798145.1 Danio aesculapii | reverse complement strand
AACAAAAACCAAACAAGTGACTTCATATGCCTCCTGTCATGTTTTTACCAATGTGCACAAATATAGCAACTGCTAAAACTTTCACTCTTCTTTACTGTAAGTGTGCTGCCATTCATGTTCTTACCACAAGCAAAGCAGCTTGATGATGCCATTAACTCTATCGTTCATTTGTCTAGAATGAACTCAGAAAAAAATGCCAACAGCCAACTGAAAGCGATTTCTTTCTGTTTGGTGTCAACTCTGAGATTTAGGAAATGCCTGCCTGCATCTCTGTTTCTCAGAGCCTGACATCTCTTTTTTCCTCCGGCATCTCCAGGTCTTACGAATGAGCAGCGATTCAGATCTAGATGTAGTCATCCTCCACTGGTTCTCCTCGAACATCGCAGTAGTGGATGAAGACGACCACCACGCGCTGGAAAACACCCTTACATGTCTGCCTTCGCTCAGAGATCTCCTCACCGATCGTCTCCATGCAGATGTCAGCAGAGAGCTGGCCTTTACGCCGCGGGGCATAGATGGTGGCTGATGGGAAGAAACATTTTTTTGTTAATGATAAAACATGAATAAATCAAATATTTCCCAAGTGATTTTTGACAGAAAGAAAAAAAAAAAAAACACAGTCCCAATTCTTGTAAGAATTTAGGCGGTACTGATTTTTCAATGAAAATTTAAATAGAGTTAAAAAAATTCCTTCATGTTGTCCCATCACAAATTAAGTTAATTGTTAACTTAATTGTTTTTGGAATTTTAAGTAAATTGAACATAAAACAATTATGTTGACCCCAAAAAACTCAAGAATTGTGTTGATTCAACTTATTTTAAATAGGTAGTTTAAACAAGCAGCAAAAATTATGTTTGGAGTGCTGGAACAACAAAAACAAAAATCAAAACTTAAGGAATATTAGGTAATGTCATCATGGCAAAGACAAAATAAATTAGCTATTAAATCTATTATGTTTAAAAATTAAAAAAAATCTTTTGCATGGAATAATCTCTAAACAAAGTTGCGGTTTAAAGAACTGATATCATTAAATGATTTAGTATAAATGATTTAGAAATTGAAATGTAGGCTTGTAGATGTTTTGAATAGTTTGTTTGTTAATGTGTGATTCTTGTTAACTGTTTTTTGTTTGTTGTCTGTTAGATCCATGTGACATGGATGCTGCCTAATCTTGGCCAGGATGCTCTTGTAAAAGAGATTTTTAATCTCAAAGTATCTTTCCTAGTAAAATAAAGGATCTAGTAATAATTTGAAATATAATTAAGATAATCATCATTTTGTCTTCCATTGTCTTAAGTTTATCTGGATTTATTAGGTATGTGTTTGGATAAAATGTTAATATTAGCTTTTTTTCTGTAAATTTCAGATAAAATTTATTCCAAAATAACAATAAAAATATTGAAATTTAGAGGTCATAATAATAAAATAGATGCCATGCATGCTGTGATGAGCAGAGTATGAAATTCCTGTATATTAGGCAGCTTTTATGGATTAACCAGAACATCACCAGCTTTAGTTCTCGTCCTCTCCCATCGTGTCAAAGGTTTCTAGCTTTTTAGCAAGACAAAACGTTACATAAATAGCTTTGTTCCATCTTCAAATGTCGCTCTTAATAAATTGTAATATTTTAGGATTTATAAGGTATTTGATTATGAAGTATGAAGTGATTTGATTGTTGTAATTGTTTGTCTCAAATGCCAATCTGCTGCAAAACAAATCTACCTACAGGTACTAATAGTGAACTGAACTGAATGTTTTCTGATACAGTTTGTTTATATTAGTTTTCAAAAAAGTTAAGAAAGCAATAATTGATGAACACATTTATTAAAACATTAAAAAAACCTTTTGTGCTCTAAATGAATGAGAATATCAAAACCAAAGCTATGTTTTTAGAATTTTTAAGTGGACCCTAAATGAATTTTCAGTAGCTGTGTGCATGAAGCTACTTAAATTGTTAAGGCCAGTAATAATTTAACTTTTAAAATAAATAATACTTATTTAGCAAGGACCCTCAAGTCCCTACAGTGCTCAGCATATTTGAGTACACCCCATTTTGAAAATGAATATTTTTATGCATTTCTCAGTGAATACAGGCAATATTAAACAGATACATGTATTAAAATAATGTTTTAGTCACCAAACATATTTAGAAATTGAAAAATAATACAATTAAATTCAAGCAGAATATTGCAAAAGAAAATTTCAACCTACAAAATTTCAACTAAATTTTTCATTTTTTTTGTTTCTCTTGATTTATCCTCTTCTTAATTTTGTATTAAATATTTTTCTGTAGCATATGAATGTGGCTGTACTAGTTTTTGAACTGTTATTGTAAGTTATTTTGTTAGATAAGGTCCAGATTTGGCTTCAGTACTGACTAATCTATTGTCTATTACATTCACACTTGTACACAGCACCTTATAACCTGTATATTTATAACAATCTGTACATACAACTCAACATCCAGGTTTCTTGACTAACCGCATCTGTTTAATGTTCATCATTTTTTATTATTATTATTTTATTTTTTCAGATTTATTTTGTGTTGTCACATGTCACTTTATGTACACTGGAAGCTTCTGTAGCCAAAACAAATTCCTTGTGTGTGTAAAGCACACTTGGCAATAAAACTGATTCTGATTGTATATGAACAAATATATGGTATAGTTTCCTATTAAAAAAACTGAATTTAAATATAGATTTGTGAGGGGTGTACTCATATATGCTGTGCACTATATATAATTAGTATTTTATTAACTAATTTAAAAAAATCCCAAGCAAAAAGCTGAAAATAAAATAGTTTAAGCTCTTTTATGTAAATTTATTTTAAAAGGCAAAAACGATAATAACTTTACATTTCAGTTTAAATATAAAAAAGATCAGTGCTAAACTACTGAGCAAGGCTTCATCCATCATTTAACATCAACGTGTTAAAGATTAACACCTGAACATTATTATTTCTTGACAGACATCGCATTACTTACTGCTTTCATCATCCTCGAAGTCGTATCGAGCGTAACTGTTGGGCTCTGCTGTGCGTAAAGAGCGAAGCCATGGGAAATCAGTGATCATCGAATACGGTGCCCCATCCACGACCCCTAAAGCACAGGGAGTGTGGGAAAGGTTGAATGTTATTACTATTTTTATTCCTTTAAGACTGAAAGGGATCCTGCACACACTTACAGGCTGATTTGACGTTATGGAGCCTGCAACTTTTTTCAACCATTAAAGCAAGACAAAGCAGGTGAAAGCACTGTTTTTTCCATTTCTTTAAGAATTTTAGGTTTTTTGAGCTTTCATTAAAAGGTCTCATGGAAGTTTTTTAGATTCAGATTTTTTTCACATCACCTCATACTTCAGTTTCTCATCCAATCTTGACCAATCAAATGCTCTCTAGTATCTGACATGCCCTGCCCCCTTCAAAACGTTTCTCATTTGCTTTTCATTTGATGTACTTAAAATCTCAACCTCTCTCACTGGCAGAGCTGTGATAAAACAAAACATTATTGGCTGTTTTTAAATAAAGTGGAGGAGCTTCACTATGTCCCACCCTCTCTTCTTGTTTCAGTTGAGATTACATCAAACATCAAATAAAAACGCACATTTTAAAGCACTTCACGTCAAGTACAGAATCTATTTTTCAAGGTCGTTTTCTAGAAAAAAGTTTTTTTCCTCTGTGCCGAGCCATTAATCTCTGTTTCAGCTTACACTAAACTTCGGTTTATTCATATCTGTACTCTGAAGATTTTTAGACACAAGTTTATACATCGTTTGCCTAAATATAAACGTAAATAAACATATAAACATGATATTTCCCCCCGATGTATTTTCTGAATTGATGAGTCAAAAAAAAAGATTTCCAAAATCCACTCCATAAAACTCTGGACTCTAATATGTTTTTTAGTGCTGGGCAAAGATTGATCACGTCTAAAATAAAAGTTTGTTTTGATCATATACTTTTGTGTATTTTATATGTTTATTATGTATATGTGATACAGACATACAGAAAAAAACTGCGCAAAACATTTTTGTTACACAGATATTTAAATTTATGTATATTTTGAATCACATTTTATATCTATATACATTTTTGCTTTATATGCATGCACGTGTGCATTTATATACACATAATAAATATACACAGTACACACTCTTAAAATATGTCAAAACAAACTTTTAATCGCAATTAATTTTTGCCCAGCACTATTTAATTACCATATTCACCTGCAGTGTCTTGCCTTAAAGAGATAGTTCACCCAAAAACGTACATTTACTCACTAGCTAGTCAGTGGTTCCAAACCTTTATGAGTTTCTATATTCTGTTGAGCACAAAAGATGTTTTGAATAAAGCTGAAATTAGTAACCATTGACTATAGTAGAAAAAACAAATAAATTTTGGGAGGGGGGAGGGGGTGTCTGGCGCGGAGCGACTGTTCACACTAACACAAGGCGTCATCATGGTGTTAATTTGTTTCTCTTAATGCCAGCAATAAATGACTGAACAATTATTTGAACCGAACAAGAGTTAAGCTAAAATTTAACATTTATTTTTATAGCTTTTTTATCCACAAAGTGTGCAGCTTTTGTCACTGCAGTGTATTTTTCTGGGCTTCTGGGAGATAGATATTGATACAAGTATACTTTTATACTTGACCTTTACTTAAGTATACTTCTTTTTCCTCAAGGTGTATTTGCTGACTTAATTACTAAGATCAGTCTTGTACAGCCAGGGAGAATATTGTCGCTCTGGGTTCAAAGTTGGGTCAAAGATTGGGATGCTTCGATCAGGATTTTTGCAGCCGATATTGAGTACCGATTCCTTGTCATGGTGATCGGCTGATACGGAGTACCGATTCGAATGCTTCAAGCTTTATAATGCATTGAGCACATTTTCCCTCTAAATATGAACCTTAAGAGAAGATCTTGCCTTACCTAAGAGAATATTAAGGATGCTGCATATAATCCCTTAAACACGTCTCTTAAAACCATTTAGGTGTGAACGTGTCATGGCCAGAAGCAGCTTTACAAAAATTATTCATCCCTTTGACTTCAGCTTAGTCCCTTATTTAGCAGGGGTCGCCACAGCGGAATGAACCGCCATAGATTTTAATATTTATTTTTATTATTTTAATAATACAGAAATAAACATTGGTAAGAGAAATGACAAAAAAAAAGAAAGAAAATAAATGAATGAAATTACAAACAATGCAATCTGGAAACATAGCAAATGATGAAAGAAGAGTTCAACAGGTCTCAATCAAAAAAAGTTTGGACTGTATGTTTTATGCATAAGAATTAAAATGCAAACCTATAAATCTAATACTTCTTTACTAAAAGAAAATAGGCCTATACACTGTTTATTGGAATAAGTATAATACAAGAAGTTATATTATTGAATATTCATGTTAAAAAATAAATTAAGTTTTATTTATCTAATAATTCCAGCCAGCTTTTAGTGAATTTGCAATATTGTCAAAAACACAGAACTTTCAGTTGTGGCTGTGTGAACTCCACCATGCGCGATTCAGAGAGCAGAAATTTGTAATCGCGCAACCACGTGGAGACAAAAATTACAGGCTGTTGTGTAAATAAGATATTACATATTTTGAATTTTAGCTTGTTTATTTAAAGTTGTGATCTGGCGCTATATATAAAATACAATTAACTTGACTTGAAGGGGGGCGGGGAAAGCCGTTGGGAGGGCGAGGCACACCCTTAATTTAATGGTAGGGGAAACACTGCTACGGATGTCAATGGTTACAGGTTTCTAGCTTTCACAGCGGAATGAGCTGCCAACTATTCCGGCATATGTTTTACGCAGCGTATTCTTTTCCAGCCGCAACCCAGTACTTGGATACACCCATACACTCTCGCATTCACATTCACACTCTCGCACGCATGCACGCACGCACGCACACACACAAAGGCCATTTTAGCTTACTCAATTTTCCTATGGTGCATATCTTTGGACTGTGTGGGAAACCAGAGCACTCAAACACTGGGAGAACATGCAAACTTCACACAGAAATGCCAACTGACTGAGCCACTGAGTGAGACGATAGTGCCCACCACTGAGTCACCGTGCCACCTGAAGAAAGAAACTTGAATAGGTTTAGAACAAGTAAAGGGTGAGTAAATGATGAAAGAATGTTCAGTTTTGGGTGAACTATTCCTTTAAGCTAAATAACCTCATGCAAGGGATTTGGGAAATGTAAATATGACTGTAAATTTCTCGCTCTCTCTCACACTCTCCATTATGACCATGTTTCCAGAGGAAATGAGTGAGGGGGGTTTGGATCTGGTCTCTAAGGACTCTGTTTCCTCTCACCCTCTAATGTGTAGATGTCTCTGCCCCAGGGATAGCTGGGATACTTCTTCACATCCCCTTCCGTCCGTGTGGCCTCCGGAAAGAATTCATACTTGATGAGTTCTCTTGTGAAAGGATAAACAAAAAGCAGCTTGGTGAGTCAACCATGGTAAGAAAACAGTGCCATCTGGTGGACAAATCAGGACGCAGATTTGGAAAGGTAACATTTTTTTGTGAATTATCAAAAGTTTAAATAATTAGGCCACTGAAAACTAGACATTATAGAGATTATAATTTGCATCTAAAACACTAAACAAATGCATTTTTAAATCTATGCAACAAGCTGAAATAAAATAATAAGCTTTTCATATGAAAAATTATGAAAAAACTTAAGACAACTTGAAAATTACAAATTCACTGGATTTATTGAGAATGGCTTATGTTAAAAATGGTAACATGCTTTAATTCTATAAACAGGTCTGAAAACATTTCTTACAAATTTCTAATGAAAAATAATGAGTTAAAAGACATAAAATAATTATAATTATGCACTACCTGATAATAAATAATTATACACTACCTGACAAAAGTTGTCGCCTATCCAAGTTTTAGGAACAACAAAAAATAGCTTGACTTCTAGTTGATCATTTGCTATCAGAAGTAGCTTATATGAAAGGCAAAGGCCTCTAGATTACGCTTATTTTACCAAAATAAAACATGATCATGCCTTGATTTTTAATGATTTAATTAGGACAGTAAGGTCTGACTTTGCTGAGACAAAAGTCTTGTCACCTTACAGAAATAATGTACAATATAGAATATAAAGTCATGGTACAGTGGAAAAAGAATTAATATTGTGTATGGCTACCATCAGCTTGGCCGACTGCATCCATACAGCTCTGCAATGACTCAAATAACTTATTAATAAAGTCATCTGGAATGGCAAAGAAAGTGTTCTTGCCGGACTCCCAGAGTTCATCAAGATTCTTTGGATTCATCTTCAATGCTTCCTCCATCTTACCCCAGACATGCTGAATAATGTTCTGGTGATTGGGCTGGCCAATCCTGGAGCACATTGACCTTCTTTGCTTTCAGGAACTTTGATGTGGAGGCTGATGTGTAGGAGCCCTATCCTGCTGAAAAATTTGCCCTCTCCTGTGGTTTGTAATGTAATGGGCAGCACAAATGTCTTGATACCTCAGGCTGTTGATATTGCCATCCACTCTGCAGATCTCTTGCACGCCCCAATACATGTAACCCCAAACAATGGTTTTTCCTTCACCAAACTTGACTGATTTCAGGGAGAATCTTGGGTCCATGCGGGTTCCAATAGGTCTTCTGCAGTATTTGTGATAATTGGGATGCAGTTCAACAGATGATTCATCAGAGAGGAGGAAAAAAAAAAAACTACCTTCTGCCATTTTCCAAAAGATGAACTAGAAGTTAAGTTATAATTTGTTGAGCTTACAACTGAGATCGAAGACAAGACTTTTGTCAGGTAGTGTATAAACAGAAGCAAATTTTAGTTATTTTATTACAATCAAAAACAACAATCAGTAGTTCACAGAATAAAACAAAAATTATATTATTCTCAAACACATAACTATAAATCTTAAATCCAGAGAAATATCTTATTTGCTTATAAACAAAGCAGAACATTTATGGAAAGTCAACATGTTTTTCCCCCTTAAATAAATAAAGTGTAAAGAAAAGACTTTAAGTGTTGTTTTATGTATTGCGCTATGAATTATGCAGTCTACTCACTGGCTAATGTTGGCAATAGTGTCCATCCAGCTACGAACGCGCACCTTGTTCCTGACATTGGGTGGGTTGCTGAACTCGTGGATAATGGCAATGTGGTATGGATACGGACCACTGAAAAGCTTTTTCTCCAAAGCCAGAGAGTCAATCTGGAGACAAATGTTGAAAACAGCATAATTGCAACATATTGTGCCTTAAATACCCTAAAAAGCTTTTACAGGGCTCAAAAAGTATTATACATAATTATATGTATAAAGCTATGACACATTTGCTGGAAAATAGTTGCATGTGGTACAAAAAAATGACTGAATTTTAAAAAACTAATCAAAACAAAATCAACATAATCAAATAAATAAGAATAATTAGTGCCGTCAACTGATTAATCTCAATTATGCACATCCAAAATAAAATGTACTATTTACATGTGTGTGTACTCACCGTGTATGAATGCGTATATATATATATATATATTACAAAAAATACAAAACCTAAATATTTGCTTATATATTTGTCATTTTTATATGTAAATATTAAATTTCTAAATATAAATAAGCATTTTCTTAAACGTATACATGTGTATTTATATATACATAAATATGCACATTACACACATATACATATATAATGTACACACAAGCTTTTTATATGCGATTAATAATAGTTAATCTTTTGACAGCACTAATAAAAACATTAATATTATTATTAATAATATTTATATTTATAATGTACAGTAAATAAAAGCAAATGAAGCTATAAAATAACCCTGCTTTGTTTTCCCATTTTTTTCCACAAAAATCTAACCTAAACAACTGAAAATAGGCATATTTTTTATCATCAGATCATTGTTTTTCTGCAATACACACCTACTTGTGAGTAAAATCTCTTTCAAATATGTTGTTACTCATTTTTTTTAACATGTTTAAGTCATAAAACTGACTAGTTATGACTTCCTGTTTTACAAGAGTAAGGAAGAACAAAGGCCAAATTCCATTATTCATCCATCACAATGAGTGAAACCAAAGGACACAGTTCTGAAGTGAACTACAACTGAGAAAAAGTAAGAAGAGAAAAATCATATTTCCACCATCAGGGCAATAATTAAGAATCTCCAATCAATAGAAGACATTAAAAATCTGCTTAAAAGACTACATCTGTCTGTTTTGTTTTGATGCACAGTTAAGATGATAGTTGAAGGAAAAAAGATGAAATTATCAGTGTTTTTTTTTTGTTTTTTTGCATTACCACACAAAAACAGTTTCAATATCTTTGCAAAAATCTTACTAATGGCAAACCTTTGAAAGGATGTATATTTTATCACAATAATTTACAAATAAATGCCCAATATATCATAATAACCTAATTGTCAAAGTTTGCAAAGCACATAAATGTCAAAAAACATCCCTTAAAGAGATAGTTTACCCTAAAAAAGGAAATTTACTCACTATTTACTATCCCTCAAGTGGTTATAAACATTTGAGTTTCTTTCTCATGTCTAACACAAAAGACAATAATTGAAAACCTGTAACCATTGACTTCCATTGTAAGATAAAAAAATACAACAGTAGTCAATGGTTGCAGGTTTCCAGCTTTCTTCAAAATATCTTCTCTTGTGTTCGACAGGAGAAAGAAACATAAAGGTTTGAAACAATTAAAGGGGGAGTAAATAAAGACAGAATTTTCACATTTTTGATTCATTGTCAAAAAAAATCGTTACCATTTACTCACTCAACTCATTCTAAACTAACTTATTTCTTGCGTTCAACACAAAACAAGATATTCTGCAGAATGTTGGAGAAAAAAAAAACAGCCACTGACATCCACAGTACTGTACGAACAAAAAATACCATAGAAGTCAATGGCTGTTTTCCCAACATTCTCCTTTGGTGTTCAACAAAAGAAAATAACAAACAGGTCTGGAGGATGAGTAAATTATGACAGATGTTTCATTTTAGTGCGAACTATGCTTTTAAAATCTTACATCAACACAATATTTAACAACCCATTGATTGTTGCAGCCTCTCTTGTCTCCTACAGAATAATGCTGACCTGCTGCATTGGCCTCATGTAGATGATACGGTTTCTCTCTGGAGGCATCCGCAAGATCTGGTCCAGCACCTGCTCCATGTCCAGCTTCTTGCATTGTGCGTAGTCAAAGCGATTGACTATGGGGGCACTTTCCACCACCAAGTGTTTCAGCACTCGACAGCGTGTTGCTGAGAGGAAAAAAACAAAAAATTCAATCAAATTTTACATTACTACAGAAACTTGTATGTCCTATGTTAGTGTGCTCTCATAAACTCACCATGGACAAACATCATCTTGGGACATTCCTTCAGGACCAGGTCTGTGATGCCACAGTTTGTCAGTGTAATTCCCACCAGGTTTTTAGATTTAAGGCTGAGCACCTGTGTGATGCAATAATAATCATAATGGCAAACTGTAGGTAATAGCACTAAAAGTCCATTCACGCTTAAACAAAAGTTTATTTACTCACCCTCATATTATCTCAGACCTATTAGGTTTTGTCAACCGTTGGAACACAAATTAAGACATTTGTTTTTTAATTTTTAAAGACATTAAAACTCCCAAAACTTTGATGCTTCAAACGTTTTTTTTTAATGAGATCAAATAATGAATGGTTTAATCTAAGATTTCTCATTTATTCATGCCTTTTATTCACATATAAACAATAATCAGCTGGCATAAATGGAAACTCATCTATACCAGCTTAACATCTAAGAATAAACCTGATGGGTTTTTGTGGAAGTTCAAATGCACTGGTGTAACAAGAATGAACTTCATTGGTTTTCACATGTTGAAGTATGTTCATAGATCAATGTTTATGTGTTTAAATACAAGTCTTGTCATCGATCCCAGTTGTAAGAGCAACAAATAATAACTTGACTTCTAGTTGATTATTTGGAAAATGGCAGAAGGTTTTTTCATTTCATTTCATTTCATTTCATTTCATTTCATTTCATTTCATTTCAGAAGATTCATTTTTCTGATGAATCATATGTTGAACTGCATCCCAATCATCACAAATACTGCAGAAGTCTTATTGGAACCTGCATGGACCCAAGATTCTTATAGAAATTAGTCAAGTTTGGTGAAGGAAAAATTATGGTTTGGGGTACATTCAGTATATGGGCGTATGAGAGATCTGCACAGTGGATGGCAACATCAACAGCCTGAGGTATCATGACATTTGTCTTGTGAGGTCAAATTCTTCAGATGGATAGCGCTCCTCAGCAAAAAAGGTCAAGGTGATCCAGGATTTGCCAGCCCAGTCACCAGAAATGAACATTATTCAGCATGTCTGAGGTAAGATGGAAGAGGCGGCATTGAAGATGAATCCAAAAATCTTGATGAACTCTGGGAGTCCTGCAAGAACGCTTTCTTTGCCATTCAAGATGACTTTATTTATTTAGTCATACACAATATTCATTCTTTTTCCACTGCACCATGACTTTATATTCTATACTGGACCATATTTCTGTTAAGTGACAAGACTGTTTAAGTTCTTAACAATATTTAGTTGTATGTAGTCATTTGTCTAAGTCCTTAACAAAAGGTTTTGTTAGTTAATGTTAATATATTTACTAACATTAACAATACTTGTACCAAATTTATTAATCATTGTTCAACATTTATTAATGCATTATTAAAATGCAAATTCATGATTGTTAACTTTAGTTAATGCAATGTGAGTTGACATCATGAACTTACAATGGAGATCAAACAATTTAAAGTTTATTCATGTTAGTTAATATATTCAATACTAAATTATTGTAAAGTGCTTCCAACAATTTTTGGATGAATTAACATTAAATAGAGAGAAAGACATTTTAGAATCATTCAAAGACAAAACGAGGGTGAATAAAAAAAAAAGACAGAATGATAACACTGTGATGAACTAAACCTTTAAAGAAACATTGAGACAAATAAAAGACTACAAACCCACCTGCACGTGGTCATCTTCAGTCACCGGGTCACTGGTACTGGTGGATTTATCTGCCATACGTTTCTTTTTCACCGCCGTCCGAGGCTTTGCTTTGGGCAGTTCTGGAGGTGATGTGACATCATATAAATGAACTGTAATATTTGATTTAAATCTGACTAAAATCATTTGAAAGAATCTGTATTTGTAAATACAAGATAATGGTTTCCACAAAGGTAAAACCATTTCCAACACTATGATTCTGGCACAAGAAATTATATTACATCCCCTAAAATAACACCCCAATCAATCTTAAAAGAATAATTATTTCCAAATAGGGCTATTCAAGTCATCTGAGGAATATCATGTGCAGCCATCCTCTAAACATACATACAGAATATTAAATTATTTCGTAAATGTTTTATAAATGTAAATATTTAAAATATACAAAAGTAACATCAAATTATAATGATAGCTCAAAATATTCAGATTATTACTGTAATTTTAATTATATTAAAATATATATATAAAAAAGAACAAAGTCGCTATTATACCAAAATATAATATCATTCAAATAAAACTGACTATGTCCAAATGCTGCAGTAATAAATTAAATAAAATAAAAATGCCACTTAATCTAAATGTCAAACATATTTCAGATATACCACACTATAGCTGCCATAGTAGTCTAGCAGTAGAGTAATACAGACCCCCAGCATTCCTCCATCTGCTTTTATGCTATGCACAAATGGCACACCACAAGGGTTAGCCTTTGCCCAACTGTGCCTTTTTCCATTGCTCAATTGATTCAACTGCTGCTTTCCAATTTGCATATTATGCACCCTAAATAAATAGCATTTGAAAAAAGATTAGTGTTTCAAATCATAGCGCGTTTAAACAAGACTTCCAAATTGGGAATCTGTGTGCACTGGATGTGAATTTGATAAACACTACAATCACAGGTAAAAAGTGTTAACACCTCCCCCCAAAAAACTGATGCATGAGATCCAGGATTAAGTGGAGAGGTTTAGGGTAAAATGATTGACTGTATTAACATTTCACCAGATGAAACACATCTAATGTTATTCGCATTATATTTCATCTGCATCAACATTGTGAATTTTTATAATCTAGGCATGTTTGGTCATTATTAACTTTTAAATGTATAATTACACAAACATGAGGAGATTTCTTTGCATGAAAGACCTGCAAATGGCGAATTTACATGTTACTTTTTTCCAACAAGGAAAGAAACTAATCATAAAAGAAAAGTGAAGGATGTGACGAGATACAGTAAATGACAGGTCATGTAACTAAGCAAAGTCTGTTTATAATAAAGTAGCTTTCTCCTAAAACTAAAAGTACAGATGAAATAAAAAAATAACATTGATTTTGTTAGCTCACATTGCTAGTTATGTGGTGAACCTCAGCATATCATTAAGAAAATGTATTGTTTGCCCTTGTAATCTTTCACTGAAATCTAAAAGTGCACTTCCTGTTTGTTTTCAGTTAAATTCTCAGATTATGTCAGTATTTGGCGTGGCTAACATACTTAACCACACCCTTCAAACTGTCCATTTTGACAGTGTTATGACGACAAACAGAAATGGTGAGGAGGGGGTGTCTGTTAGGTTGTATAACTATTCCGAAACCTTTTTCCTGATCCTTCTGATAGAAATGCCTAGTTTACTACATCCAATCAGCTTGCAGTAGCTTCCAAGGACATTGTTTTCTTAGTTAATATTGTGTTTCTCTAGAACAGAGGTGCCCAAACCTTTTTTTTATAAAGGACCACAAACCAAACTTGATTGAGGGGGTGGGCCGAAAGTAAATATACCAAACTGTTACATTTGGTATGATTTTGTTTCTCCTGATAATTCAGGTGTGTTTCATAAAAAGTGAATATGTTTATTATAATTAATGTAAAAAAACATGCGAGTACACATTTCCTATGTGTTTTAAAGTAAATAGCTTATTTACACAGTTGTCAATTGAGTAGAGTTATACAGATGAAATTACCGGTAAAATGACGGTTGGTCTGAGTTACGTTTGTTTTAACTGACTCCCCAGTAAATAATATGTATTTTACTCAGTATGTGATAATTGAACAGAAAATTACTTATTATTTGTATATATTGGTTATATTTGTTCATGTATAAAGTTTATGAGAGTAACATTGGTAATTGGTGTCAAGTGTAACTCTTACAATTTAAATGATACAAATAACAGACGCATGATTGTTCTGTGAGCTTAGTAGTTTTATGGTAAATGGTTAAATATATGGGGTATTTACAGAAAAAGAATGAAAAAGATGGTTGACAAATCATTTAAAGGGTATTCTGTGTCCTACTGATAAAAATAAAGAAGGTATAAAATTTATACAGTTGAAGTTAGAATTATTAGCCCCCCTTTGAATTTTTTTCTTTTTTAAATATTTCCCAAATTATGTTTAACAGATTCAGCAAAATTTCACTGTATGTCTGATAATATTTTTTCTTCTGGAAAAAGTCTTTTTTGTTTTATTTTGGCTAGAATAAAAACAGTTTTTAATTTTTTTATGAACCATTTTAAGGTCAAAATTATTAGTCCCTTTAAGCAAATTTATTTTCGACTGTCTACAGAACAAACCATCGTTATACAATAACCTGCCTAGTTAACCTAGTTAAGCCTTTAAATGTCACTTAGGCTGTATAGAAATATCTTGAAAAATATCTAGTAAAATATTATTTACTGTCATCATGGCAAAGATAAAAGAAATCAGTTATTAAAACTATTATGTTTAGAAATGTGTTGAAGAAATCTCTCCGTTAAACAGAAATTAGGTAAAAAATAAACAGGGGGGCGAATAATTCAGGGGGGCTAATAATTAGCTGTATTTGAAGAATTAATTGTTGTAAAAAGAGAAAAACAATACAAACAAAGGAAACAAAACTGTATGTTTGATTAAATAAAACATGATTTGTGAGGATATTTTTGCATAAAATGATCTGTGAGGATACGTTTGCTATAATATGAATGTAGATGCTACTAAGCTGCACCTGGGGAAAAACTGAAGTCTCAATGTAATTTTGTTTCTCCTGATTATTCAGGCCCTTTTAATCTGTCTACGAGCTCCACGGCCGGGGCCCATAACATTTGCATCAGTTTTTTTTGTTTGTTTCCCTTGCGAAATCCACCACCCACAACCCTATTTCGTTTATTATGCTTGTGTTGTTTTGCCATAGACTTGGGGCATAATAGAGTCACAAGACGAAAAAAAAAAGGTCGCAGTTTCCTGTTCATGTGGACTCTTCTGTTACATACTCAAAAGCATGCTTCTTTTCTTTTTACTTTTAATGCATAATACAAGTAGTATAACTTCTACTCTCTTCTTACCTGACTCACAAACTAAAGGCACAGAGGACAGCCGGCTGCGGGCGCGAGTGATGGGTCTTCTAGGGAACTCATCTGTTGGGCCTCTATGTGAAGTGTGGCCTGGAGTCCTGTTGTTATGCCCCTCAACGGAGCTCTGAGTCCTGGCTGAAGTGTTTGAGTGTCTGTCCTCCATCTCCTCTGCTCCATGGTTGTCGCCCCCTGTTGGCAGGCCGTGGCCACTGCGAGTCCTGTTTTCAGAGCTGGAACGAGATCTGTTGCATGTGCATCGGGTCCTAACCATGTCTCCTGCTCCACCCTGGTCGTCCTGATTGGCTGAGTCCTCTCTCCAGCGGATGGAGCAAACACAGCTGCCGGCAGAGTAGTTTGAAGCAGGCGCGGGTCCACTGTTTCTATCTCTGGCCCCGCGCTCAGCCGTCTC
The DNA here is from genome assembly GCF_903798145.1 of Danio aesculapii. Taxonomy (NCBI): domain Eukaryota; kingdom Metazoa; phylum Chordata; class Actinopteri; order Cypriniformes; family Danionidae; genus Danio; species Danio aesculapii. The sequence continues at coordinate 40,753,198 of NC_079448.1, read as the reverse complement.
AGTGGCTGCCTTCATGTCGGCCTTGATCTGCTCGCTGGTCACCTGACAGCCTTTCTCACAGCTGAGCTCCTGAGGCTGCGGTCCACGTCTGCGCAGCGGAGTTTTCCCTTTACCTGTTTGGATACGACATATATTATTAGCATATTCCAGCTATTAAGATCAGAAAAGTTTATCATTTAATAATTTTGTTTTTTTTCCAAACTAATTTTAATTCTTATTTTATTTATTGTTATTTTAATGATTAATTTATTCTTCATTTAATTCACATGTACTTAATTTGGAGTGTGATTTATAGAAATGGAATTTTTTTGTACTGTATATAATTTTATTCATGTTAAGGTAGTTTAAAAAAGATTACAGGGTAGAAATTTCTACTTCTAATAAAAATGTATATATTTTAAAAAACACCCCTACTCAGAAACTAGCAGAATTTTTAATGTAATTAAATTGATAATAAAAATGTAAAAATAAAATGCTGAAGGGCATCAAATAATTGAAACCTCTAGAATATAAAATAATTACGTAAAAGTTTATTTAATAGTAAAACATTATGTTAGAACAGGTTTAACTGATAAGGATGAACAGATTTTAATACAGTACTTGTAAATGTTGACAATAATTACTGAATGATTACAAATATTAATAATAAAGTTAAATAATGTTAAAAAGGAGTTACTAATAAACATGTTTATTTTTTATTTTATGTAATTACAATCTGCATAAATCTGTGATACTTTTGGATGCTAAAAATCTGACATTATGTAAAGTCAGGGCATAAAAGATAAAGATTTCTTTTCCTACAAAGGATTTTTATTTACTTTCTATTTTATACTGGTCTGAAGCAACATTACAGATATTTATATTTATATGGACAAAGATAATACAATTTGAATCAAGCAATCGTAAATTTAAATTTATATATATATAGTACTAAGAACTGCAGTGGCTATGTTTCTTTTTTTTATTTTAACATATGCACAAACCCCCCCATAAATAAGTCAAATAAAATAAAATCAATTAAAAAAAAGAACAGTACAAACAGGTCCCCAGAGACGTCACATGCAGCTTCACATTACATCATTCAGATTAGGCATGGGGCGATATAAGATTCTGACGGTATGATAACCTCGGATAAAAATAATCACGGTTTCACTGTATTGTGATTACTGCTCTAAAATATGTTCTTTTTAAATGTCTGAGTAAAAAAAAGAAACAATATATTTTATTTTTAGAAACATTTATAATATTCTGGAGCAGTAAACATCTGCTGTCTTCATTAGTTTCAATAACACAGATTTCTTTACAATTTAAACAGGCATCTTTGGATTTCTTTGCTGCTGAAGATAGTTGTCCTAAAAAAACAAGTAAATAAAAATCTTACACATACCTTAGGAATGGTATAGCAGAAAAGTTTGGAGGTTTTAATGCCTAATTCACACTCAATTATGTTATTTTATGTTAGTTATACAAATACATTCTTTATAAAGCTTACAATCCCATTGGTCCCCTTTCCATCAGAAATAAAAATGGGAGAGAAGTATAATGAAAAAAGGACCAGCAGCAGCAAAAACAAAAACAACAACAACAACAACAACTATTTATGGTATAGCGGATATAATGCTCTGTAAATACCTCACATATTGTACATAGGGAAACAAGAAACATGGCTCAATGCAAAACTATTCCATGGTTACTTATACACTATCCATTTACAGGGCTCTAGAGTGCGACCAATTTGGTTGCATGTGCACACTAATTTCTCGATGGTGCAACAAAAAAAATCCTGAGGTTGCGCTGGTGCGACCAGCCATTTGAGGGCAATAAATAAATAATGCAATGTTTCAGTGACTGAGGTTAAAGAACAGACACACGTTAGGCCTATGTTCTTGTTTCAACCAATCAGAGATAGTGAAGGGAGTTATGTTAAATGTAATGTGGTCAAAATTTTGGCTGCAACAAACTTTTGTGCTGGTCCACCTTAGAAAAAAAGTTAGATGCACAAGTTAGTCAAAAAGCCAGTGCAAAAAGTAAGTCTAGAGCCCTGATTGACCTGTATGCAATAACTATTTCGACTAGTTCTAGTTATGAGGATTTTAAACATTCATTACCATTTGGTGTCCCAGCGGTGCTGCTCTTGCCCTGTGCCTCTGTCTCCGGGTACTGGCCTTGAGAGCGCGCAGCAGCCGGAGTCCTGACTGGACTGTACTCATCCTCACTGTCCGAGTCCGACACCACCACAGACGGCTTCTTTACCGATGTCTGAACGCCACTAGGCCCTGAGTAAAGTTATAAAAAACAAATGTAAATGTCACAAGCACACCCTGCCTGTTTGCATTCGCATTATTCGCTGTAAAAAATGCCGGGTTCCACACAAACGATTTGTGATGAGACAACATGAAGAAATTAAGTTCACTTGTTAATTTGTACAAATTTAAGTGGATTGAACATAAAACAATTCCATTGTTGCATACAAAACGCCAAGGATTGTGTTGTTTAAGCTTAATTTAAATAAGTAATTTGAACAAACAGCAAATGTCATTTTTTTGAGTGTTTGTATGATTTCTTCAGACCTGCTTGTTCCTCGTCCTGCTCAAGCGAAGGGTTTGTAGTCTGGCTGGAACTCTGGGTCTCCTCCTGTGGATTGGGAGCCACAAGAACCGGCTCGGGCTCCATGTTTTCTGCCACCATGCCGTCCACAACTGGAATTTCTGATCGAAGGCATGAGAAGTCATTTCATATCTTTCAGTAACCAAATAATAATCAAAGACTAGACATACATTACCATTCAAAAACATGTAGGTGAAACATTTTAATTGGTTATTTTGTTTTTTTGATAAAAGTCTCCTATAATAACAAAGGCTGCATGTTTGTATGATAAAATATAGAGGAAAAATTTTAATATTTGTAATAATTATTACAATTTAAAACCAACTGTGATCTATTTGAATATATTTTAAATAGCTATTTATTCCTCTGATGATAAAGCAGAATTTTCTGCAACCCTTTATACAGTTTTCAGTGTCACATAATCCTTCTGTAACCTGTTTTGATTTATTTAAAATGTTAGAAATGTGACTTGTGTGTCTTTATTTAGCACTTGTGTCTCTTTATTTAGAGACATATGATTTCTGCAATTAGAAAAATACAGAGAAAAATATTACTTGAAAAATGGTTTCACTTTATTTAGCAAGTATGTACACTATAGTTTATTTACCAAAGAATATATCGATAGTCTGAGTTAGTTGCATGAGTTAAGTTATTGTAATTAAAACATATTATAATAAAACTAGACAGTAAAATAAGATTATGTAAGGTATTATCGTAAAAAATACGACAAATTTAAGATTAAAGGGCACCTATTTTGCTCTCTTTTTACAAGATGTGAAATAAGTCTCTGATTTCTAAAATGTTAGAAATGTGACTTGTGCGTCTTTATATTTAAATGATCTTTGTAAAAATTTTGCTAGTCAAAAACATCTGTATTTTCCCTTTTGATCAATTCAAATTTCCTTAATACATTAATTTATCATTCTTAAAATAAAACCTACTAGTCTAAATACGTACCTTCCTGGCCACGGTGGTTTTGCTGAGGCACATTTTCGACCTGATTGTCGTTGTTGTTTGGTGGTATGTTTGCATCGTTATTGTTCTGGTGATTGTTGTTGTTATTGTTGTCATTATCATTGTTGGAATTCTGATTACTGACGAGAGCAGACGATACACCAATACCAGTGCCTGCACTGAGTCCCACACGGGCACATCCCTATGGTAAACAAAACAGTAGCATAGCTTATTACTTTTCAATTTTTGTGGTATAGATGAGGTTTATATTGGAGAAAAGATCCAAAATTGTTTATGTACCACAAACCTAATTAAAGTGACAGTGTCTAGTCAAAGAATGCACATGACTGTCAACTACGTTTTTATTGGTCGAAAGTGTCATGCTTACCTTGGGAGGTTCACGAAACATCTGGTCCAGAGAGATGAATTCCAGGCTGGGAAGAAGCTCAATGAACTGACTGAATGACTCCAGCTTGATAGCATGACAGCGCACCAGAGTGAGGTCCACCAGCCGACTCCAGCGAGAGTGGTCTGCAACCGAAAAGACATTTTCAAAAACTTCAATATGGTTCAAATCAAATGTTCATCGACTAGGCCATTTAGAGACATATGATTTCTACAATTTAGAAAATACAGAGAAAAAAAATTTACTTAAAAAATGATTTCACTTTATTTAGCAAGTATGTACATTATAGTTTTTTTTTTTTTTTACCAAAGAATGTATTAATAGTCTGAGGTAATTGCATAGGTTAAATTATTGTAATTAAAATATATTATAATAAAACTAGACTGTAAAATAAGATTATGTAAGGTATTATCGTAAAAAATATGACAAATTTAAGATTAAAGGGCACCTATTTTGCACTTTTACAAGATGTAAAATAAGTCTCTGATTTCCCTAGAATGTGAAGTTTCAGCTCAAATTACCCAACAAATAATGTTTTATAACTTTTTGAAACTGCCCCTTTTAGGCTTTGATCTTAATTGTGCCATTTTAAATTCTTGTGCTTTAGATTGTGCTCTTTTTAGAAGAGGGTGGAGCTACGAATGCCTGTGTGTCAGCATAATAGCAAATTCAAAAACAAGACTAACATCCTATGCTAATAAGAGAGAGATCGTCACTAATGAGCGGGGCTTTCACCCTCTGATGACATGGGCAAAGGGAGAATGTCAAATAAAGTGTATCTGCAGACTGTTTTAATGAAGTGTGGTCATTAAAAAACATTATACATTTTTTTTCATTAGAAGCTGATTATAAGCTGATTCTATTAACAAACTGTTGCCACACAACTGTGCTTAAACCTCTTATAAAAGTAATATTTGCATAATAGGTCCCCTTTAAAAGTAAAAAAGGCTGTACAGTGTGTGTGAATATTAATGATAACAACATAAAAATAAAATGAACATAAAGAACCAAGTTAGGTTTTTCATGAAATTGTTACACACTGCTCCTCCTCCTTTTCATTTCAACAGTAAACCTCGTGTAACAATTTGTTTGCCAAAATTTAATTCCTACATTTTGAAGAATTACTTTAGAATACTGTTTATTATTTAAATAAAGCTAAAATTAAACAATTAAAGTAATAAAATTATTTTAAAATGTTAACTTTTGTGAAGCCTCTGCTTTAAACAAATATCCAAAAGTATGTCATTTGAACAAAATTTTAAGTAAAAACCCCGAAACGCTGTAAAAATTATGATTTGGGGAAAAAATAAGGCAGATTTCATAGCGCCCTAGACAATTCAGACACTGCAGATGGAAATGGTCACTCTTAAATAAAACATAAAACAGTCTAAGTACAATCATTCTCAGCTTACGAAGCATATGCATAAATGATGATGAACCCATTACCTGTGATCCAGTTGTGTGGGTTGTGAAGATGTGGGCAGTTATAAATAACCAGATACTTGATGGAGGTAAACACTTCATTAACAGCCTTCATTCCAATGTCTGTGATGATTCCTGGATTCTCAATCACATCAGCAAGACCGTATTTCACTAGCTCTGAATGGCTCATGTTACCTGTGTGAAACAACAGAGCAGGTAATTTAAGGACTACTAGTTCACCCTTACCCCTCCCCAAAACAAATGTCATCATTTTCTAATACTCGTGCAGTTCCAAACCCAATCTTTGGCTTCTGTTAATCATCAAAACACTAATGAAAATATATTTAACAAAACCTAAGATCTCTTTACCTGTACTGACAATCCCATTTCACTAAAACTTCCAAAACTACTTTGACAAGTTCATTAAAACATCACAAAATCAATCTATATGAATCAAACACTCTCATACAAATCACTGGACGACCCACTAGTGTTGTCAAGATACTGGAATTTGTAACTTCGCTTTGATGGCAAAAAAAAAGATATTCGATACCATTATCAATACTGCGAGGAAAAGTATCACAAGATAAAATGTGATTCTCCACACTTTCATACAAACCATCTTACTACCCACTAGTGTTTCTACAATACTTGAATTAGTAACTTCGATATTTGATACTGCGAGAAAAAGTATCACAAGATAAAATATGATCTTTCACACAAATCACCTGACGACCCATAAGTGTTGTCAAGATACTGGAATTTGTAACTTCGATATGATACCAAGTAAAATATCGATATTCGATACGTTTTCGATTCTGCGAGAAAAAGCATCGCAAGGTAAAATGTGATCTTTCACACTTTCATATAAATCACCTGACGACCCATTAGTGTTGTCAAGATACTGGAATTTGTAACTTCGATACGATACCAAGTAAAATATCGATATTCGATACAGTTTTCGATTCTGCGAGAAAAAGCATCACATGGTAAAATGTGATCTTTCACACTTTCATTCAAATCATCTGACAACCCACTAGTGTTGTCAAGATACTGAATTTTGTAACTTCGATACGATACCAAGAAAAATATTGATATTCGATACCATTTTTGATACTGTTAGGAAAAGTATCACAAGATAAAATGTGATCTTTCATATAACAACAATGACTTGCATTGCAACAGAAACTCATCAACATATCCAAGGTGCAAAGTCTCGAACTGGGGGAACTCCAGTTCAGCCATCTTCAGCGCGGAGAAAACCCCATCTTTGGTTAAGGAAGGCTGGATGCGAACTTCATGCAACCTGGACAACCAGAGTAGATTCTGTCAACATCTCTGATTTTCCACAGGAAATGTTAGTTTATAACGTTCTTTAAACTGATTTACCTGCGAGCAGCAGTAATGATGAGGTAACCCAGATCCACTTCAAGTGCATTTTTACAGGCACCAAATACAATTGTGTGCAAATTACGAAAACCCCCTAGAAGAGAAAAAAAATGTCTCAGACTTAACATACAAATTTCTTGTTTGAAATACTTAGACAAAACAATACTTGAGTATGAAAAAAATATATATATATAAGAATTGAAAAAACAACATTAACGAAGAGCTGCAGGATTCTGGATTGATAGACAATTATGTGATTTACAATTATTATGTGTATATTTTAAGAAAAAATATAATTGCTTCAGTCCATTTTGAATTAAAATATTTTGAAGGTTATTAAAAACTGGTTTAAGTGAATGATTTCACTGGATTACTCATAACAATTATTTAATTACAGATGACTTAGTAACTTTGCAAAGGTGATTTACACCAAGTCTACACCAAATGCAGAGGTACGGTGCAGAGACTAAATGATTATCAAAAGTTTAATAGACATAGCCTATAAACTAAGCCTATTAATTAAGTTTAATAGACACAGCCAAATCATCATTTGGGAGTAAGATTGAGAAGATTTTTCAAATTCTAAATTGCAGTTGACTACAATACAATTTCTATTCAGCAACGGTGATATGCCTCACACAAGCCCAAATCAGAAAAGGATGGGACAGTATGGAAAAATGCAAATAAAAAAAGTAAGTAGTGATTTCTAAATTTACTTTGACTTGTATGACAATAGGAAAATGTTTTTATCTGCTCAACTTCATTTCAATTGTAAATATACATCCTTTCCTGTCATCCAGACCTGTAACACATTCTAACTTGATTGGCCTGTCTGCAGTCCCGAGCTGTCTCCGATAAAGAACGTGTGGAGCGTTTTAAAGTACAAAATGCGACAACGAAGACCCCGTACTGTTGCCCATCTTAAGACTTGATTACAGGAAGAATGGGACTAAATTACACCTGAAACACTTCATCACTTGGTGTCTTCAGTCCCTAAACGTCTGTTAAGTGTTGTGAAAAGTAATGGCAACATTACAAAGTGGTAAATGCTTTACTGTTCCAACTTTTTTAAATGAGTTGCAAAAAAAATTTTTATTTGTGTTTATTTAAAACAAACAAACAATAAAAATCACGAGGAACACATTACATAATGTTTGTTGTATAGTCTGTAATGAAATACAAGTCAAAGTAAATTTAGAAACCACTACTCTATACTGTCCCGGCTTTTTCTGATTTGAGGTTGTATTTACAAGGAGCTAACAAAATGTTCTTCGTACCTGACCTCCAACTATCCTCCACCACATGCTGAATCAGTCCCCCTAAGAAGGGCACCCTCACCAGCTCCAGCTGCTCTAGGTTGCGGGCAGAGGCCAAACCGGTGACCAGAGGCACATACTTAAGAGAATTAGTGGGACCGGCGCAGTTTCTCATGACGAACGTGCGCAAGTTAACACAGAGAAAGTCTTTGAAGGGCTGAGGTTTAGTGAGCCGCACCCATTTCAGGTACAGGTGCCTGAGCATGGACAGACAGGGGATTTCTGGCACATTGACACCTAAAGGGTGGGGAAAAAACAGAATGGTTTGTGACAATGTAAGCAAGATGTATGATGGAAAACAGGGCTACGAATCGATTCAGATGACATTTCCCAAATTAATTCAAGATCCAACTCATCTTTAATCAATTCAATTAAAGCTCAAGACTTGATTTATCTCTACTGACACAAATCTAGATTTAATAAAACTGCTATTGATATACGTTTTAAAAACGATCAGTGAACACTTTATTAAATAGAAGTCACCTCTCTATTTGATCAGATGAACAGAATAAGTATACATTTTATAAAATATAGGGGTTTTTCAAAGTAAAAGTCCCCCTGTTTATACACACATGCAGACTTTAAATAGATCAAATCAATTCAACAGGTATAAAAACAATTATAAAACATATTCAGCGTTTTTAGCCTGCTGCACTGATTTGTTTAGAGCAGTGTTTCCCAACTCTGTTCCAGGAGGCACACCAACAGTACATATTTTGAATGTCTCTCTTATCTGACCCATTCATTTCAGGTTTTGGAGTCTCTTTTAATGTTCTGATGAGTTGATTCTGGTGTGTTTGATTAGGGAGAGGTTGAAACTGTGTACTGTTGGTGTGCCTTCAGGAACAGACTGCTTTAGAAACAAAAAAATAATAATCTTGGTTGATTGACCCGAACTCCACTCCCCCTTAAAACTAGAAAATAGAATACACTGTTTTTGTATACAGTATGTTATGTACAGTATGTTGTGAATTTATTTATATATCCATATATCTAAACGACCACTTAAAAAATCCAAAAGGATTAACTAAAAAAGCAAATTTTTCCCCAGCACTAATGGAAAATAGTTTGCCAAATGAAAGCATTCTAAAACTCACCAACAAGATGGAGGGTCTGGATTTTAGCTGCAGCTGGAATGGTGAGTTTGTTCTCTGAGGGAATAGGAAAGGCCCCATTCCGGTTCCTGAACTTCCCTAAAATGTGAACCTGAGGCATGTAGTTCCATACGGCCTCCACCAGCTCCAAATGCGATGTCTCCACACCCTGGAAGTGCAAATATCAGGCTCATTTCTGAAAACAAAGATAACTGACAACCTCCTCCATAAAATGAAATGGCTATGGACTCACTATAAGGTTGGGACAAGCCTGTAGAGCTTCTAAAACACCGGGAATACTGAAGGCCTCATAACCTCTGACCCTCCTTCTCTCTAGGTAACGTGGATGAAGACCATACAGCTGCTCCAAATCAGGCATCTTCTTCATTAGCATGAGGAAACTGGAGTCTGTGAAACCTGAGATATACACATGTCAGTTTAAACAATAGAATTTACAGTGGTGGCTATAATAATTAGAACACTTGACAAATTTTTTAGAGGTTTCAGTTGCTTTTCAACAACAATACCCATCAAGCAAATTAAATATCTGCCAAGTTATTATTAAGCTCTATATACCATAGAATAAAGCCATCATAAGAAGATCTAGGGTATTCTCATTACAAACAAACAAGCAAGGTAGGCTTTTTATGGCTGTCAATGTCACAAAATATACTGACACTATTATGGACAGATGTGCTGCTGTCAAGGCTGAAGAATGTGAACATACCAAATATTAAAAGTAGATAAAAACACTTTATCTGATATTTGTTGTGCTCAGAGCTATTTTCAACTAATTCAACTTATTTGGCCACCTCTGTAAATGTGTACATATTATGGTTTTAGGTGTTGTGTTAGATTCACAGACTTGGACCATTTTTTAAATGGAATTTTTTACCATTTAAAAAATAATCCACATAATTTTACATCATTCATACAGAAATAAATATTTGTATATCTATCTTGTTCAATAGATATAAGCATCAATTTAGTTTTAAGTGTACTATAGTTATGGTAACACAAATTATACTAAAAGTAGTGCTGGGTGATTTGGCCTTAAACATAAATCTCGATTAATTGAACATTTTAACTTGATTGCGATTAATGTACATAGTAATGAACATAGTTCACTGGTTTTGTACACTAAATATGCTCACATATTACAAGTGAGAGATTTCTGAACGAATGAATACTTGATCTATTATCTATGTTTATTCATTGAACATCAAAGTTGTACAACTGAAATTAAAACACATGTTGCGTAAAACTAACAGTCACTCTTTTTTTATATTAAAGTGGAAATAAATAACTTGCACCTTTGGAAAAAAAATATTTTCAATGTTTTTCATATTAAAAGTAGAAAATAAGCAGTATCTCTTCTAAACAAAATAACTCTTGTAAATCAGCCTTAACAGAGCAGGGTCATGTGACACCACACACAGCAGGGAAAGAAATTGAAAAAAATTCACCTGGAAAAATTAAATCGATTATAGGTTTTGTATGTCGATTTCAATTACTCGCCAAGCCCTAACTGAAAGTCTAATGAAAAATGTTTAATACACAAACACACATGGTAGAGAGATCAACTCTGGCAGAAACTTGCAAAATGACTCTTGGTCAGGGTTTTACCATATCAGGTTAATAAGTATGATATCTTTCAGAAGCAGAGTTTTTTATTTATTTTTTTTTATGTGAAGCTGCTTTGACACAATCTACATTGTATAAGCGCTATACAAATAAAGGTGAATTGAATTGAATTGAGAGTCATACCTTGGATTGTGCCTTATTTTAAGTTAAATTATAACAAAGGCTACATCTCTTAAAACTATTTATCAGAGAAAACATCTGGCACCAACTAGTTAGAGTGTGTTCAATTGGCATTCACACTATAATTTTTTCATCTAAATATAAATATACAACTGAAAACAATAATTACAATAAAATTACCTTTTATATTGTGCAATTTTGACAAAGAAATACTCAATCATGCAAATATTTTTTTAACACTTGACCTATGATTTGCATGGCACTCAAATTGTTTACCACTGTGGAAAACTCTGAATGCAGAAATTACTCTGCACCCCCCTTTAAGCATTCGTTCCTATTTGTGGTCACATCTTACGACATCAGTTTTAATTGCTTGAGATATTTTGTTTCATGTTGCTCTCATATGTCAGTTCAACTATAACAGTGTTTATTTGAAAGTAAAAAGGGACAGTTACTCAGCAATCATTGTTCATTTTTTTAAATGATTTTTGTGTTCACACTTATACTAGGCATGGGATGATAACCGTTTTCAAGGTATACGGCAGTTTGGAAAAGTCAAGGTTTTAAAACCGCCAAAATTTTCTCCCATAACGCTCTTACAGTATACATACGATTTTTGTTTTTGTTTTTTAGGTCAACAGTATCTCCAGCAGAAAAGATACGCAAAGATGCCATTTTAAATTGTAAATCACTGTTTTTGAAAATAATGAAGACATTTTTATCCAAGGTTATCATACCTTCAGAATCTTATACCTGTATAATCTTATACACACTTATTAAGTCCTGCATTTCGTTGCCTTGTACTTGTACATGTGTGATGACAATAACTTGAATCTAATCTAATCTAATCTAAGTGTACCACACTAACAAAGCAAGTGTGAACATGCCATAAATAAACCGTGCCTGCAACTGGTTTTTGGAAATCCAGCTATGATATTAGTAATGACATTTCCCATTTAACAGCGAAGCCTACCTGAGGGCATGTACTCCCACCACCGGCTGGCACAAAGGTCCACCACCTTCACCACCCGCAAATACAGAGTTACCGCCTCCCGCAGCTTCCGCGACAGACACTCCATGCACATTATGTCCTGCATGGGCAAGTATCTGCGGGGAGACGGACTTATGCATCATAATTCAAGGGAAAAACTACTGCAATTTGAATCTATGACAGCACTAAAAATAAATATGGAATTGCTAATATATGAAAATTGCAGTTAGGATTAGGGCAGTGCAATATGCTGATATATATACTGTATGGACAAAATAAAAATGCTTATATTATATGCTCTAACATTTTCATAAAGCACACTGTTTATGGTAATACTTTTTCATCATTTATATGAGTGCACAATATTACATGCAGTTGTGGGGATGTAGACAGAAACGTGAATAACAGGATTGTGAAAAAGTTGCAATCTTGAATGCACAATTTTTACTTTTTGCATTTTATTTAGCAATATTTTTTATTTTTATGTTAAACCTGTAATCATTTGTTTATGAATAGTGTTTTTTATTTTCTATTTCTACATTTTTTATTAAAACATTTCTAAATAACAGTTCTAAATAAAATAGGAAATGTGATCATATAGGATTGAGTCCATTTCTGAGTATACGCTTAATAAATATAAAATAAAAAAAAGTTCTTTAAATGTGGTTAATATATATAAAAAACTATTACCTTATTAAAATTACAAAAAAAAAAATAGTACTATATTGTTATCTGGAGAACACCCCCCACGAATCTCTCATTTCAATTAAAATTTTCTATAAAAAGCTATAAGAACAATATTATATTTTTTTATATTTGTGCATATACATTAGTTAAGTCAGTATTGAAGCCAAATATGGAGCTAATCTAACAAAATAACCCACAATAATGGTTAAAAACTTTGTAGCTCAAATTTATATTAAGGAAAATATTTTTTTTTTGCATGAATTTAAATGTATTATCTTTCCATTTCTAAATATGGTCAGTTTTGTTCAAATGCACCAATATATATTACCCACATTCACTGAGAAATCGATAAAAATATTCATTTTCAAAATGGCGTGTACTCAATTATGCTGAGCACTGTATATGATAATTTGAGATTTCTATTATATCGCTCAGCCCTAGACAGTATGTACACTTTGAGCACTGGTTGGGATGTTAAGATGCTGTGCTGACCGGAATATGTGGCAGAGCACCTCATGTGAGAGCTCATTTATGTAGTCTTTGGGTTCCTCATGTCCAAGAGAGCTGAACGTTCCTCCGCCCAAACTATGAGTCCTGGTGACCTTCCGTCGTGGACTCATCATGTCCAGGAAAGTGAGATATCCACCAAGGGACGGTAATAAACTCACTCCCTCTGTCCTGACCCTCTTGTTTGAGGCATCAACACACAGTCATCACTCACTCCTGAGTAAAGAATAAAAACATATATTAAACATATATAAGAAATAGGGTGTCACTTTTATTCCACATTCACCAAAACTATCATAACCCACAATGATCATTTTTACAGCTGTCAAAAACAACACAAAACTCTGAACAACAGCTCAAGGGGGAACACATCAGACAATGGACATTCATCTAAACTGGCTTTAATACTCACAGCAGGTTTTAAGTGCTACTTTATGACTTTAACAGCAGTTATGAAGAGGCACCATGGTCCAAATGAAGGAAGCTTTATTCCATTCAGTGGTCGGCAGCATGTGGAGAGATGATGATGATGATGATGCTGCTGCTGCTGCTGTTTCGGGATGTTATGACCACTAGCTGTAGCTAGCAATCAGCTGTTAGCAACTTCACCGGTGTTTTATAAGAATACAGAGCTAACAAAGCTCTAACAAAAGCTTTCAGATGGAGGGTTCGGCTGAAACGGGTCTATTTATCTCTTTAAGGTTTCAGTCAAGCTCATATGTGAGATTTGTGGTAAGTTTTGAGGTGAGCAGCAGCAGCTGTCTGTCTGAATCCGCGTTCAGCAGCTACGTGAAGTCAGCGTTAGCCTTCCGAACACAAACAGGAAGTTCAGTTTTATTTTCTTACAAAATAAAAGACACCAAAAGTGATCGTTGACCACATCAAGGTAAATCACACAATTAAATTGTTTAAAAAAAAAAACAGAAAGCACAAATGGTTAATTAAATCCATACCCGAAAGTTTGCATAAATACTAAACGGTTAAATGATTACATCATAATGATTTAGTTTACAGCATCTTCAAATATTTAATATTAGCCTACTGAAACATAAACGTTTGTTTGCTGCTTATGGAAACTTTGGAATAATTTTTATTCTGTATATTCTATTCCCTTGCCCTAGCCCAACCCTAAAAAAACCCTGTGTTTTTTATTTTATTTCAGAAAACAGAGGTTAGTATGATTTTTTAGTCTTAAAAAATTGAGGATACAAGAAAATGTGCACATAAAACATGCTTTCATTGTAATACCCAGGTCATTACCCACATTTATGTCCTCATAAACGATATAAACACACACAGGCAATCATGCACACACACAGTTTTAACACACAGTTTTAAAAAATCTGAGAGATGTGAGATCGACAATCAAGTCGACAAGTAGACTAGCAGGGCACTTTATTCAATTTGTAAAATATTACAAACAGGCATACATCAGATGGAGAAACTGGTCCATTCGTTTTTAATTAATAAATCAAGCAAAGGACGTCAAGGTGGCGCAGTGGGTAGCAGGGGCGGACTGGGACAAAAATTCAGCCCTGGCACTGTAGCCACACCAGCCCACATTACCACACCGACACAGCCCCACCCATGGACACGCACATCCACACATTATATTAGTGTACAGATGGTGAAATAATATACGCAGTGCCAAATGTAATAGATATTAAAACATTTAAATGTATGTGACTGGAACAAAAACTTAATAAAAAAATGTTTGTCTGCTATTATATGATAGAAGTAACCTTTGAATGTGTCTCACGCACACACACACACACACACACGCACACACACACACACACACACACACACACAGAGCTTTACACACAAATGGACACGCAGCACGCAGCATGTGCAAAATGTCCTGTATGTCCAAATAATTTTGTCAGTTGTTGTGTCTGAGTGAGAAAAGAATTGATGAAATTTGAGAGATGTAATCATTAAATGCATTTTGTGCCAAAACAAAGAGAATTGATCCCTAGTTCAGCCCACATAGACTTCTGTTGTGCTCACTGTGTCAAGAGTTTTG
The DNA here is from genome assembly GCF_903798145.1 of Danio aesculapii. Lineage (NCBI taxonomy): Eukaryota > Metazoa > Chordata > Actinopteri > Cypriniformes > Danionidae > Danio > Danio aesculapii. Next base: position 40,738,035 of record NC_079448.1, on the reverse strand, counting down.
CAAAAGTGTCCTATATAGAGAAATGTGTCCTAGCGTCTGTAAAAAAAACTTTATTACACTTAAGTAATAACAGTAGCACAAAAGGCAATACAATATATAACAAAAAAGCAGAAATATTTGTGTGTACTAGCAGATTTGTACATTTTTAATCCTTCATGATATATAGCTTTTTTTGACATAAAGTATGCTGAAGTGTTGCATCTCCATTTGTGTGTGTGTGACACACATTCACAGGCTACTCCTATCATAGGGGTTAATTTATCGTTAATTAGCCACAGTCTTAAAAAGGCTTACATGAGCTTTTATTTTGAAGTGTTTCTGGCAATCAGACAGTTTATTCTTATTTGTTTCGGGACCACACACACACACACCAACCTACATGGATACTCCGAAGTGATGTTTAGCACTTGCATGCTCAGTACTTGTTGGAAACTTTGTGGAAAAAGAATAAAGAATTCTGGATTGATTGCAGCTCGTTGCCTCTGACTGACCAGACATCTGTGGTGAACTAGCCCCCACTGACAACCCCTAACTGGTTTGTGGTTTCTATAATAGTTTTCTGTACACAGTATTAAGAAACTGTCAGCATTTGTGTCAGGGTGTGTTTCTCTTACGGCTGTATTCCTACCCCCATGACACTTGACTCTGCTGCAGCAGTCAGGCTATCTGCACTGCCACTGGGTCCAGAAACATTCTAGTTTGAATAGATGAACACAGGAGTCAGGAAAGGAAGAACATAAGCAAGCCAATGTCTGACTATTGCATAGATATACTACAATATTGCCTGTAAAAGAAGTCTATGTTCCACCTACATACTGTGACATATGCATGTATTTAATGTTTTACTTTAAAGACTAGCTATGTATTTAGAGTTGACTACAAATTCCTACAGTACTATAGCTATAGCTGTTCTGTGTATACCCTAAATTCCACGTTATCTGCTTATAATGATATTTTAAAATGTATGGGAGTTCCACGCTAAATTAACTGTTAAACACAGTGTAGGTTACTGTCAAAAACTGTCAGAAGTAGCGTGAATTACATTAAAATTAAATATTATTTATATTTTAGTATAATTAAGGGGGTCAGTCACACACCAGAAGCGCTGCTCGGCGACGCACAGCGTCGCGCCGCGCAACGCCATGCATTTCAGTATTCTAATTTCTAGACAAAAGTTTCTAAGGTACACAAGTCGGCAGCTGTCATGTGAATATGCGCGTCTGATGTGCCATACTTTCAACTGTCATGTGCTCGCCGTGTTGCGGCGCATCCGATGTGTGACCTGCTTTATTTTCTGTTCCCTTCTTACCTCCTCTACCGCGCTACTGTCCTCCGATGCATTTACACCTCCTCTCGCGAATATTTCGGTTAATTTTATGCATTTGGCAGCATCTGATTTTAGAGCCCTTTTCTTGCTCTCTCTGACCTTTTCAGCACCGCCTTTCCTTTTTTACGGTCCATATTTTGACATTAACGTTAGCTTGCGTTGTGTTGCATTTACTGTTTGACCATCTTGCCAGATTTTGATTACATCAGCGTAATCCACAGCCTTTGATTGGGTCGGCCCATCTCGAGACCGGCCGGCCGTCGCCGATTGGCCCAAATGCTTAACATGTATCATTATTATAATTATCAATCATCATTATTATTATTATTATTATTGTTGTCATCAACAGCAGCATTATATTCACATCTTGCAAGAGATAAAAGCTGCCAGCATGCAAAAACAATACATATTAAAAAAAAAAAAAAAAAAAAAAAAAAACCTGACCGGCCCACATTTTAAAACTGCTCCGGCCCTTCTGGCATTTGCCAGAATTGCCAGACGGCCAGTCCGCCCCTGGTGGGTAGCATGATTGCCTCACAGCAAGAAGGTCACCCGGAGGAAACCCACACGAACACGCGGAGAACATGCAAACTCCACACAGAAACGCCAACTGACCCAGCCGAGGCTCGAACCAGCGACTGTACTATACTGTAAATGTTTAGAGTAAACAAATGTTTCAAACAATTAAATTGCTATTAAATCACAAAGTTAAACATATAACATTTTACAATAAAGCTTTGTTAGTAAATGTTAAGCATCAACAGTGAGAAATGCCTACATTTATGACAGAAATTATGAAGATTTTAGTCTAGAATAAAACATGGACTTTATTGGTTGTTAGCTACATTAAATAAAACCATTTTGATTTTAACGAGTTAAGCATCAACTAGGAAATTAACATCAACAAGATTAATATATTTTATACACATATATTTCTTTAAATTATCAGTTCAGTTCAATTAACTTATATTAACAAATGGAGACTCATTGTAAAGTATTAACAAACATCAGTCCTATAAAGAAATGAAATATATTATTAATTAATATCTAAATATCATTGGGTGATGGTGGCTCAGTGGGTAGCATGATCACCTCACAGCAAGAAGGTTGCTGGTTTGAGCCCGGCTGAGTCAGTTGGCATTTCTGTGTGGTGTTTGCATGTTCTTCTTGTGTTAGTGTGGGTTTCCTCCGGGTGCTCTGGTTTCTCTCACAGTCCAAAGACATGTGTTTTGGTGAATTTGGTGAGCTAAATTGTCCGTGGTGTATGGATTTGAATGGGAGTGTATGGATGTTTCCCAGTGATGGGTTGCAGCTGGAAGGGCATCCGCAGCGTAAAAACATATGCTGGATACGTTGGCGGTTCATTCCACTGTGGCGACCCCAGATTAATAAAGGGACTAAGCCGAAAAGAAAATGAATGAATGAATGTATGTAGCACTCTGAAAATGCAAACGGTTTGTGTTCAAAGTTAAAAATAAACTAGATTTTTGAAGAAAGATATGAAAAGATGCAATTATTAACAGCATTAAACAGCATTTCAGTCTTTCTGCACAATCCTATTTTTGTAAATCATTTTTTTGACATATGGAAGCAGCTTATATGTATACTGAAACCCTAAAATACAATAATAGTAACTGAATTCAGGTATAGGTTTTATAATTTTTTGCCGACAGCTAGCTCTCTGGGGCTGCACGGTGGCACAGTGGGTAGCATGATCGCCTCACAGCAAGAAGGTCGCTGGTTTGAGCATCGGCTGGGTCAGTTGACGTTTCTGTGTGGAGTTTGCATGTTCTGCCCGTGTTCGTGTGGGTTTCCTCTGGGTACTCTGGTTTCCCCCACAGTCCAAAGACATGCAGTACAGGTGAATTGGGTAAGCTAAATTGTCGGCAGTGTATGTATGTGAATGAGTGTGTTTGGATGTTTCCCAGTGATGGGTTGCAGCCGGAAGGCCGTCCGCTGCATAAAACATATGCTGGATAATTGGCGGTTCATTTAATAAACGCATTAATCAGATTAATAAATGGACTAAACCGAAAAGAAAATGAATGAATGAGCTGGCTCTCCGCAACTCTCACATGGTCACCCACTGAAAGCTAGGTTGCTGTCGGAAGTGGTGTTAGTTAGGCCAGCAGGGGGCACTCAACTTGAGGTCTGTGTGGGTCCTAACACCCCAGTATATTGATTGGGAGCGCTGTCTTTCGGATGAGACGTTAAACCGAGGTCCTGACTCTCTGTGGTCATTAAAAATCTCAAGATGTCCTTTGAAAAAGACTAGGGGTGTAACCCCTGCATCCTGCCCAAATTTGCCCACTGGCCTCTTAACCATCCCCATATCATAATTGGCTTCATCACTCTGTCTCTTCTCCACTAATCAGCTGGTGTGTGATGAGCGGTTTGGTGCATTATGGCTGGTGGATAAGGAGATTCCTCCCAAAAATGTGTAAAGTGCTTTGAGTGTTCAGAAAAGCACTATATAAATGTAAGGAATTATTATTATTATTATTATTATTATTGTTTATAGAAAGAAACTGTTTTTAATTCAGCAAAAGCAATTCCACTTAGCAACTTAGACTGCTAATGTAAAAATACAATTGTTATTGTTCATATCGCTGCATTTACAAGTGCTGTGGAAGCCTCCGGACCACCAAAACAAAAATGATAGACTGCAGGCCTGCCATGTGTAATACAGCATGTTTAATCACAAATCAAAATGTTATTGTTTCTTAAATGAATAGCCTATTGCATAAAAATAAGAATAAAAAAATCAATACTCTCTCAAAGAAATAATGCAATGTCAATCAGTGAAATCTCCCTATTATGATTTGATTGAACGTCATGCTTTTACTGCCATTTTCACTCGCATTCGCATGAGAACATGATTACAATGTGCACATAAATGACTCAGTTCAAGCAGCTGACTGTCACGTTCACTAATCCTCTCATCAAATCATTTCAATCCTTTCAAAAATTATGATCCCCAAAATCTGGAGTATGATGAAAACTGAGTGAAATCTGGTGTAAAACCATGGAGGCCTGTGACTGGGAGTTTTTCCATAAATTGGCTCAGTGCTTGGTGCTTTGAGCAACTTATTTCAGACATGAAGCACAGAACTGGCCTCTGATAAAACCGCCAGATACAAATGTGGACACAGAAAACTGAAGACAGCCTGGGGAGAGGTCACCTCATAACATCAATAATAACATTGGCAGTATACTTACTTCATGTAGAGGAATGTAGCAACACATTTAATGATTAATACTATCATAGAACAGACAGGATTTTGTCAGCTTTCCATTCACCTTCCTCAGGCTTACTGAGAATTTAGTTCTTTGTTCTCACTTTTTTCTTCCCAATTATAGTTTTTGGACTGGCACAGGTACAAAAAGATAAATTAATCTGTGAGAAAATTATATTTTGACCTTTTTTCCATGATTTTGATATTACAAAGTATTACACTTATCTATGTATCTCATGTACAGTTGAAGTCAGAATTATTAGCCCCCCTTTGATTTTTTTTTTCTTTTTTAAATATTTCCCAAATTATGTTTAACAGAGCAAGGAAATTTTCACAGTATGTCTGATAATATTTTTTCTTCTGGAAAAAGTCTTATTTGTTTTATTTTGGCTAGAATAAAAGCAGTTTTTAATTTTTTTAAGAACCATTTTAAGGTCAAAATCATTAGCCCCTTTAAGGTTTTTTTTTTGATAGTCGTTATGTCTTTATCGATACAATAACTTGATAACAATAACATCGTTATACAATAACTTGCCCAATTACCCTAACCTGCCTAGTTAACATAATTACCTAGCCTTTAAATGTCACTTTAAGCTGTATAAAAGTGTTTTGAAAAATATCTAGTAAAATATTATTTACTGTCATCATGGCAAAGATAAAATAAACCCATTATTAGAAATGAGTTATTAAAACTATTATGTTTAGAAATGTGTTGACATTTTTTTCTCTCCATTAAACAGGAATTGGGGAAAAAAATAAAAAGGGGGCTAATAAATCAGGGGGGCTAATAAGACTTCAACTGTACATGTCATATTACACATTTTGTGAATCAGAAATAAAATGTGTTCTTGTTTACCAAACCTGATAGCAAATAATGATATAAAATAAAATATAATACATAACACACAATACATTTTACTGTGCAGCATTTTTATTAAATAAATAGAGCCTTCTCCGGTGTTGGTGTGGTTCATTCCGCTGTGGTGACCCCTGATTAATAAAGGAATTAAGTTGAAAAGAAAATGAATAAATGAAAAAATGAAATAGAGCCCTGGTAAACATAAGAAAAGTTAAAGAGTCAAACTTTTCTTTAAACTTTTGACCACTATGGTGCACAATGAATTGAATATCAGTTCAACAAATTATGTTGGTAATGTTGATCTAAAAACATCATTGGGCAAATAAGCTACTTCGTAGGGGAGAGCGGGGACAAAAGTAACGTGGGATGAAGCAACAATGCAATTTTCTTGAAGTCATGACAACATTTACTTTCCAGGCTGCAGCAGGACATTCTGCATGCAACCCTTGATGTAAATCCCAAATATCAGCTGATTTCGTGTGTCCCTTGGTTAGCTCCAATTTTTTTTTTAAGTGCAGAAAGTAAATTATTCTAGCGTTTTTTTTTCCCTTATTACAAGTTGTGTTTCTCTTTTCATGTGTTACAGTAATGATATATCTACAGGTTATTTAGCTGCGCAATAAAACATTTTTAAGTTTGCAATTTCTGAGTTTTTCAGTTTAAAAGTTTAAAAAGTTAATCAGGATTACCACTGTTATTTATGTGCCACTGCTAACAGCCATGCCTTATTTATCACTTCCACATTAGAGTTTGCAGTATTTGGAATTAGATGTTTAAAAAAAATGAATGCATATTGCTTATAATAATAATAAATATTCAATTTGTTACAGATTATTGAACATTTTAACATTTTGCATTGTTGGATTGCTTTTGAAACATTTGACGGAGCTGAAATGAAAATGCTGTTTAATACTTTTTGCAAAAATAAAGACAAAATATGTTTTCAGTGAACATTACCAAGGTCATAGTCAGATATATATGGAAAACAAGATTCAGCCAGTAAATCTAGCAAATATTGTTGTGTTGTTTTTGACCCACCCATGTGTTACTTTCGTCCCTGCCTATGGTGTAAAAAGTAACAATGTGCAACTTTTGTTTAAAGTGAAATAATATTGAAGTTGTTCTACACTGATACAAAATAACACCAGATTTTGATTGAGCACTGTTGTGGTTAGGGTGCTTTCACACTTGGTTCAGTTGCCTGGACTGTACACAAGTTCGATTGTCCCCCCTTGCCACTTTCTCAGTTTTTTGTGTTTACACTGTCTTTTTTCCTTCTGAACCCTGGTACGCTTGTGTCATCGAGCTGCTGTTTTGTTTACGGCTAGGTGACAGTCACGAAAGCAAAGCGCCAAAATGGAAAGACATCCGCACATTGCGGTCATTCTGCTTTTACTGAATCTTTTGGTCCTGGACATACAGAAAGCGGCTCACGTCCATCTGCTGCAAAAATATTATAAACGTTCAGAACATAACGCAATGTCTGCAGAAGCTGTTTTTGGAGGAGACAAGCAGACATTATTACTGTGCTTGCCACACGAATGAACATTATGAAAATGATAGTTTGTTGTACAGTTGGTGGTTCACTTTTGTTATTTGGTATCATTGCATTCATACCAGAAGTGAACCGGACCAGAGTTCGCACGAACCGCAACCCAGACCACCTCTTTCAGGTGGACTTGGGTACGGTTCACCAGTGTGCACCCAAGTTCAGAGGACAGCGTTCACACTAGCTAAACGTACTGTACTCTGGTGTCAAACGAACCCAGGTGATGACCAAAAGTGCTAGTGTGAAAGCACCCTTAGTAACCACAGCAAAATATTCTTTTACCTAATCTTTTAAAATTAGGTTTTTATGTAAAATGTTACTTTCTTCCCCACTCTCCCCTATCAAATATAGTAATATAATTATTAATAATTATGATAATAACAGGGCGGCGCAGTAGGTAGTGCTGTCACCTTATGGCAAGAAGGTCGCTGGTTCAAGCCTCGGCTGGGTCAGTTGACGTTTCTATGTGGAGTTTGCATGTGTTCTGGAGGTTGCCTGCTTTTGCATGGCGTTCCTCCGGGTGCTCCGGTTTCCCCCACAGTCCATAGACATGCGGTACAGGTGAATTGGGTAAGCTAAATTGTCCGTAGTGTATGAGTGTGAGTGAGTGTGTGTGTGAATGTTTCCCAGAGATGGGTTGCGGCTGGAAGAGCATCCGCTGCGTAAAACGTGCTGGATAAGTTGGCGGTTCATTCCGCTGTGGCGACCCTGGATTAATAAAGGGAATAAGCCGAAAAGAAAATGACTGAATGAATGATAAAATAATAATAATATTAATAATAATAATAAATAACTTCATACAATTTTGTGAGCATAAGAGACTTTCAGAAAAAAAGTAAAGACAGTAAATCAGGCTAGACAGTAAAACTTTGCTTACCTTATGTTTTTGCAAGGTTTTAGAGAGTGCAAAGAAACTAAATGAGATCTGAACTGGGACCAAATCAAGTCTCGCATCAAATTTATTTACAGATTGAGAAACGTGATCGGAACAAGGCTCAAATAATCATCCGTAGAAACACGAAGACATTTATCGTGTGAAGACTTAAATCCACAGCTCAAGTCGGCGATAATTAATTACGCCATTGCATCTGCCAACCAAGATCATGCAGCCTATTTGTAGCATCAATCTGCAATTCTCAGACAAGACTTTTTTCCCCGTCTCACAAGACACCCAGTCGGCTTGGTAAGGCATAACCTCTCGCTTGAATTTGACCAACTGCTTAAAACCAATTACAAATGAAAGCCAGTGCCGTATGTGTTTGGATCTGAAGCGATTTCTTTGTGATGAGGAGCGGCAGCAGCGGGAATTTAGCCCGGTGAACACGGTAAAGGCGATGGGTTGAGGCACATTATTTAAAATCCTTCGAGACCAACAAAATGAAGCTGAAGATGAGATTCAATCCCTTGGCTTTAGTGAGGGGGGCTTGTCCTTTAATACGCCTGACTTCAACTCTTGGAGAAAAGTTTCATATAAATATAGATAATTTTGAGATTGAGAATTTCTTGAAAATGACAGAGGGTTTACTAATGGATACTATCTGATAGAAATACAATATAAGAAACAGCATAGCAAACCATTTAGCTATTAGTTTTTGTCCATTGCTTTTCCATTGTTTATGACGTAGCAATTTATGAAATTGTGAAAAATATAAGAAGTTACATTAGGCTGTATTATACAGTAGGCATAAAGTGTTATGAGCTATTCTTACAATTCCTATATTTACAGTATTATTTTTCTACTCACTGTAGTAATGCACTGTATATTAACACAATATATGCACAATATATTAAATGCACAATATATTAAAATAAGCTTTTGCTTCCTGCTGTGACTTTAAATGAAACGTGTAAAAAACATATTCTGTAAATTAAACAGCATTTTATTTCCTTCTTAAGTTTTATGGAGCACAAATAGACCAAAAATGGTACTTTGAAACAGAGAAAAAAGTTTGTGTATATTAAAATGCCTGTTACAAAAACAATTATCTCAAAGAGCCAAGGTGTTTAGGATTACTGAATGACTTGCCAGTGACTCTGTAGTCTGTAGTAAGAACTAAACAGAGCTTGTGCAAACATTGCAATGCATTATTTATTGATGTGTACATTACAGAACACACTGCAAGGGCTTTGGTCTTGTGGGAATAGAGTGCCCGAGCGAACAAATACTCATACAATAGCTGCATATATCTTCCCACATTTTCTGTCTCCGCTTTTTCTCTGTCCATCCACAGGGACTGAGCTTAAGCCCCTTTGTTGGTGGGACAATACAAGCCACAAAGACTACAGAATTACAGTTAAAAGGGAACACAAGCAAACAAAAAATAAATAAAGGCAATGCTTTGGGACAGGCCTGTGAACTGATGAGCAATCCTTGGTCCAAAAGATAAATTATATCCATGTAAACAAGCCAAAGAGTTGCATTTGATTTCCTCTAATTACATCTGAGGCACAATCAGCAAAAACAGCCTTAGAACTGTATCTATTGTACAGTTTCTTATGTGGAAAGAAAGATTATGAATATGGAATGTCATATTTGTTTTGTAGCAGTTTTAAATATTACTATTCCATGTCATTACGTGGCAGCACATTGGGCTTAGTGGTTAGCATTGTTGACTCACAGCAAGAAGGTCGCTGGTTCAAGTCCCGGCTGGGCTGGTTGGCATTTCTATGTGGAGTTTGCATGTTGAATTGGAAAAAACATATGCTGGATAAGTTGGCAGTTCATTTCTCTCTGGCAAACCCTGATAAATAACGGAAAATGAATGAATGAATGTCATTACGCCATGGATGTAGATTTGGCATGGATGGAAGGGATGTGTCCCCATCAATAGCCATTCATTCATTCATTTTTTTTGGCTTAGTCCCTTTATTAATCAGGGGTTGCAACAGCAGAATGAACCGTCAACCTATCCAGTACATGTTTTACGCAGTGGATGCCCTTCCAGCTGCAACCCATCACTGGGAAACATCATACACACTCATTCAGACACATACACTATGGACAATTTAGCTTACCCAATTCACCTGTACAACATGTCTTTGGACTTGTGGGGGAAACCAGAGCACCCAGAGGAAACCCACGCGATCACGGGGAGAACATGCAAAATCACACAGAAACGCCAACTGACCCATCCCAGGTTCAAACCAGCGACATTCTTGCTGTGAGGTGATCGTGCTACCCACTGCTACACACCTTTATTTTGTATTAGTTTGTTATAATTTTGACCACACTGTTAACAATTTCCTGTACAGTCTACAGTAACTTAATAAGTTTGCCAGTAACTTACTGTAAATCAGCAAGAATACTGTATTTACATGTACATCTACAGCACCATTTATCTCACTGTATGTGTTTTTACAATACTGTATTTCTATATTGTAGAATATACAGGAATTTTCACAATGCAACTTTAAAATACAGCAACGTAATGCATAACTGTCCTACAGTAAAATACAGTTCATATTACAGTTAAATACTGTAATATATCACATATATACAGTTGAAGTCAGAATTATTAGCCCCCCTTTTGAATTGTTTTATTATTTTTTACATTTTTCCAAATGATGTTTAACAGTGCAAGGAAATTTTCACAGTATGTCTAATAATTTTTTCCTTCTGGAGAAAGTCTCATTTTATTTTATTTCAGCTGAAATAAAAGCAGTTTAAAATTTGTAAAAAACAATATTAAGGTCAAAATTATTAGCCTCTTTAAGCTAATTTTTTATCGATAGTCTGCAGAACAAACCATCATTATACAATAACTTGCCTGATTACCCTAACCTGCCTAGTTAACCTAATTAACCTAGTTAAGCCTGTAAATGTCACTTTAAGCTGTATAGAAGTGTCTTGAAAAATATCTAATCAAATATTATTTACTGTCATCATGGTGAAGATAAAATAAATCAGTTATTTGAGATGAGTTATTTAAACTATTATGTTTAGAAATGTGTTGAATAAATTTTCCCTCCGTTAAACAGAGATTGGGAAAAAAAATAAACAGGGGGCTAATAATTCAGGGGGGCAAAAAATTCTGGCTTCAACTGTATGATAATTGTAAAAATGGCATAATTTCATTGTTTTAATGTTGGATATTTTTGTTTTCCTAATATGGTAGGATACTATTAGGAATAATATTTCTTATATTTTTGTATAATTACCATGTTATTAATATTCTCTTAATGTAGTTTAGAAAAGCCATTGATGGATCAATAAGGCAAGTAAAACAATTTAATTAAAGAACAAACATTACACAAACATTTAATATTTCGATGACGTGTTAATTTTATTTGCAACTGATTTATAAACAGTGTTTTAAATAGGTTTATGATTGAGTTTTTGTTAAATTTAACAAACACCAGTCTGTGGTTTGAATGTTGAATAAATTCAATCAATGGATTCAGAGTTTTATTCGTTTCTCATTTCTCAGTAGCATCGCATCAAGTAGTCCAACACATCCTCATGTCCTCCATCACAGTTTAGCTCCCCTTTGTCTCCACCAGCTCAATAAACAGGCTACAGCAAGTGATCCACTCAACTGAGAAAAAGTCTCCTCCTGGTATCTACAAAACACTGCAGAGCTCTAAACTGCTGGAAAATAGCAGGTGCTAAAATAATTGACCATTCTGACAACTTTTTCTTCTGTAAAATCATCTAGAACAATTCAAACATGGTGCTCAGTGTCTCAAAATCTCGGTGTCTTTGGTAAGTTTTGGACAGTCCACCCTAGTCTATACCCAATTATTACTCTGAAGTACTTGATTCTGGTTGGTCAGTCATGACATTCCAAGATATTCTAAAAACCATACTAATAACACAGGCTACACTATAAAAATATCTGTTAATTAACACTATACTAAACTATAAAAATATATGTTAATTAACACTATACTACACTATAAAAATATCTGTTAATTAACAGCTTCTGTACTTTGTGATTCACAATCAATTTTCTGTTTATTTATGGTTGTGAATTGCATTATGAGATTCTGCTCTGTTGACTTTTGATGTTGTAAATTCAACTGTACAGTTTAAGCAAAGTGATTTTTATTGGCATTTTAGTAGTTTAAAAATAATATAATGTATAAGAAATAAGATATGTAGAGAAATAAGTCTGCAAAATAACAGAAATTTTACTGCCAGTTTATTACTTGTCATTACTTATTTGTTGAACTAATTTTTTTATAGCGTAATATACAACAACACACATGATATATCACTTTAAACTATTAAAATTTTAATAAAAGTCACCTTTTCAAACTTTTCAAGGTTAAAAGTTGTTGGAAGAAAGATCAAGGTCCTATGGTATAATACAATTTAAAAGCATAAGTCAAGTTTATTTATAAACTAATTTTGAGAGGATCATGTGCTTATGATTGACCACAGCTGGTCCCGCATTAGCAATCACGTGATGCAGCAATCAGATGATTCCTAACTCACCATAAATAACCAGAGTTTCTCACCTCAGTAATGTTCGTCTTAAAGAATTTCCCTTTCCACACCTACTTCTCTCTTTTTCCTCAATAGGGCGGCAAGGCAGCCCAGTGCTTAGCAGTTTGTACCAGGCCAGTTGACATTTCTGTGCAGAGTTTACATGTTCTCCCCGTGCTCGGTTCCTCGGTTTCCTCCCACAGTCCAAAGATATGCAACATAAGTACATAAGTACATACAGTAGATGAGCTCTTAGTCAGCAGTATATCTCTCCATAGCAATCCCTAATTCATCATTAGCCATAAATAAGCAGGGGAGTTATCGAGATCCCCCTGAGCTCAAACTGTCCTCTCGCCCTGCAAATGGGAGGGAGTCCTGGGCTCAAGGACCATTTGAGCTCAAGGCTCTTTTCGGTGCCGGCAAGCCAAACACATTTTATTATCAATCATCAGCTAAGTGTGATCAAATTTATGCCTATAAAAATATATATTTTCCCAACAACAGAATTGTGGCTAGTGAAAATTGCGAGTGGCTTGTAAGGTTGGAAAACTACTAGCCACAGTGGCTGGTGATCAAAAAAGTTAATATCAAGCCCTCTCTCTTTTTCTCTATCTATCTATCTATCTATCTATCTATCTATCTATCTATCTATCTATCTATCTATCTATCTATCTATCTATCTATCTATCTATCTATCTATCTATCTATCTATCTATCTATCTATCTATCTATCTATCTATCTATCTATCTATCTATCCATCCATCCATCCATCCATCCATCCATCCATCCATCCATCCATCCATCCATCCATCCATCCATCCATCCATCCATCCATCTATCTATCATTTGTCCATCCATCCATCTGTCCATCCACCTGTTTGTCTGTCTCTCTGTCTACAAATATGTTTATATGATTTTAAATGCAAATATAGGGTCTAAAATGAACATGAATGTATCTACTTCTCATTTTTAAAGCGACTGCTGTTCAGGAAAACACAAAAGATGTTTATCAATATACAGTGCAGTGCCACGGACTTTGCATACTCATATTCTTTCTTAAGTGGAGATTTCATATCTGCTCTGCTCTGCCTATAATCATGCAAAATACAAAACATACATTGTAATGCAAAAAGCATTTTTACAGGCAGCAAATCAGGGTCTTTTCTTTCTCACTACCCTCAACAGCAACTAGATGGCAGTAAATATGTCCATATCAGGTCCTATTGAGCCATTCGCGTAGTTTTAACACGAGCTGCACAGATCATGTTTTCATCAAGGCCTAATACGTCCTTTGATTTGTGGAAGTATAAAAATAAATATTTAATTGACGTGCAATTGATATGTTTTTTATGTTTTATGTTCGCCTTTGAGTCAAAAGGGCATTCTAAAGTAGGAGAGATGAAAGGTACATCCGTTCTTGCAAATAATGCACAGCCAATAGCATTAAGAGGACACAGCTGAATCTAACATCCCTGAACTTAAGACACTGAGCTATGAGAAAGAGATAGAGACACAAGAGAGCAGACACTATAAGCGGCTGGCAGAAGGAGGAGAGGGGAGGCTCAAAGCCCGAGGAGACGTCTTTTGCATAATGACATGTTACTTCTCGTTTTGCGCTTCCCCGGCCCGGGCTTC
>NC_079448.1:40326500-40394000 GCF_903798145.1 Danio aesculapii | reverse complement strand
ATGCATGGGCATTTGCAACAAAGTCAAGTAAACAGAAATGTAACAGGAGCATGTTCAAAAAGTACTGGTTTTAAATATTTGATTGAACTCTGGAAAACTGCAGCACACTCTGAAGAGCTCAATTTTACTTGCCTGGTTTTTTGAATTATTCACTTTTTCCAGTCAGACGACGAATCCCTACGGCTGTTTTCAAAAACAAAGGTGCATCTCTGCTCTCCTGAAGCTATAAATAAATAACAGCAAAAAACAGGCAGTAACAAGGTACCACCATTTTCATATGCAAACCTCTATCATGTGTCACCTGACTTGAATCACAGATAATTCCCATAAAGACGAAAAAGGGAAGGTGATGTTAAGTATGCATATATAAAAAAAAGCTCCTGGTTTATGAACAAATACAATTTTGAAAACCAAAGTAACGCAAAACACATGAGTACAAGCTGTAGCAGTTGCTTTAACTGAATCACATCCAGGTCAACTGTGAAACAAATTAGCATTGTACCAACACTATTAAGGTAAATTCTGTATGTTTTAAATAAAGGTATACATAAATTAAATAGTCTAGGCAAATTCATCGATGCACTAAATCCTGGATTCATCAATAATCATGAACAGTACTGTGTATGTTCATCTTAACATGACTTTGACAAATGATCAGCAGTCTATAGGCAGTTGGCATGACATCTTTCAATGTTTCCTCAGCTAAAAATTTAACAAAAAATGTCCCTTTGTGGTTTTAGCATCAATTGTTATTATGCAAACACTATTTTATAAACATAGAAATTAAATTGCATAAAATTAAAAGTATTTGTTTTAGTGGTTCAAGTAACTTGCAGGACATGTCGTAAAATGAATGGTTAGATGGATGGATGGATGGACAGATGAATGACAAAATAAATAAATACGTTGATTTACTTTTATTTATTTCATGCTTGAAAATCCCCTTTCGGTTTAAATGTCATTATACAATTTTAACAGTATAAAGTCAGGAAAAATAAATAAACAAACAAACAAACAAACATTCACATACATATATACACGCATATATAAATTTGTATGTACACATATATATATATATATATATATATATATATATATATATATATATATATATATATATATATATATATATATATGTGTACATACAAATATAAATATATATATATATAAATATATTGATACAGAATATATAGGATGGGTTTTAACCACATCGGTTAAATCTGTAGGTCTGCTGAGTGACTAAAAACTTATCAGCATGATAGTAAAAAAACTGTACATTTTAGTCAAACCATTCTTCTGCAATCTTATACCAAAAAACTGAAAGAAGGGCAGTATTAATAGTTTAAAATGTTGGAGAGCATTGATATTATGTGATTGTATTGTATTGCAATATGGAGCAATTAAGTGTTGATGTTAAATCAAAAGTAACTCACAAATACTTGAAAATGAAATGATTTAATGACAATAATTCTCTATGGTTACAACTGAATTAGTTACAAATAACAGTATAAAATGTTAAAATTATTCATTCATTTTCTTTTCAGCTTAGTCCCTTTATTAATCCGGGGTCGCCACAGCGGAATGAACCACCAACTTATCCAGCATATGTTTTACGCAGAGGATGCCCTTCCAGCTGCAATTCATCTCTGGGAAACATCCATACACACTCATTCACACTCATACACTACGGACAATTTAGCCTTCCCAATTCACCTGTACCGCATGTCTTTGGACTGTGGGGGAAACCGGAGCACCCGGAGGAAACCCACACAGGGAGAACCACGCAGGAAGAACATGCAAACTCCTTCTTGCTGTGAGGTGACAGCACTAAAATGTTAAAATATGAAATGATAAAAACATATAATAATAATAATTGTATCCAGCTTAAATGTAAAAATAAAAATTACCAGAGGTAGAAGGAGAGACAGAGGGAGGGAGAGACAAAAAGAGTAAGTAGGCCTCAAAAAGGCTGAGAGCAGTAAAGTCAAAGAAGATGAAGAGAGGAGAAGGAGAGGAGCAGAGCAGGAGAGAAGCAGACCAGGAAAGAGAGACCTGGAAAAGAGCCAGAGCAGAGTTTACCACCTATTTTGTCCCTTTCTTGACCATGTGACCAAAGCCCAAATACTGAGACATTCAAACTAACCAACAAATGCATATGATAATTTTCGTTCCTACAATATATATATAACCAAAAAAACAAAAACAAATAAGAGTCAAATATAATTCATTAAAAATAAATAAACAAGTAAATAAAATTGTGAGCAAGACAAGTAAAGGGCAAGTGTGTATTTCAAACAGTTTTGCATTGTTACAGCGTCAGTCGTATGTGTAAATAAGCAATGTGTAATCTCTTTCCATGCTACCTGCACCACAGTCTTCTTGTTTACTTGTCAGCAAAAGTCCTGGAGATGTCAAAAGTCTGACGGATGATGCAAAACCGGGAGATCTTGGTGCGGGTAAGATTACATTGTTCATTTGCATGCACCACCGACACCGTAACAATACAAAGAAGCCTGATAAATCTGCAAACTTGTCCTAAAAAAATTTGATCAACGTTTTTTTCCAAATAAAGTGTTACCAGGCTTATTTTCAGATGGACATTTATTCTTTATCTGGCAAACCCACTGAATTTGACTTGGGACCTAAGCCAAGAACTCCAGGACAAATCTTGGCTGCGTCTCAATCGGCTCCCTAGTTCAGCAGTCAGGCCAAGGGAGTTTGCCGTTTTAAAACTGCGAGCACTGAAATTTTTAGTCCACAAACAAATTCAGAGCAAAACCAGTGGGTATCCGTGCTATTATTTCCAATTAATGGAAATACTGTCATATAGAACAGTAAAAATGTCTTATTTCATGATGGTACCGTACATACCTTTCAATTAATTTTACAGCACTTTTACAATGTAGATTGTCAAAGCAGCTTCACATAGAAGATCATAGTAAATTGAAACAGTGTCAGTCCAGTTTTCAGTGTTTAAGTTCAGTTCAGTTTAGCTCAGTTCAGTGTGGTTTAATAATCACTACTGAGAGTCCAAACATTAAAGAGCAAATCCATCGATGCGCAGCTCTACAGATCCCGAACCATGCAAGCCAGTGGCAACAGCGGCGAGGAAAAAACTTCACCAATTGGCGAAAGTGAAGAATTAAAAAACCTTGAGAGAAACCAGGCTCAGTTGGGCACAACCATTTCTCCTATGGCCAAACGTTTGTAGCAAAATTGTTTTAATCTTTTGATGTGGTGGTCAGTGACCAAGAGAGTTGCAGGTGCACAACTTCAGGTCAGTTATACAAAATCATGAACTACAAGGGAAGATGGAATATTAAATGTGACACACTGATAAACTAAAAGCTAATGAAAAAAAAAAACAACAGGTTTACCTTTAATTGCCTAGTGTACCCCTTCCTCTTCCCCTTTCCCTTGGTCCTTGAAACAATGTGTGAAGGGGAAGGGCTTCAAAATTTACCCCTAAGAAATTCGACAGCACCACAAAACACCTGCTCACATCATCATAAGTCATCACAATCTCTTGCTTCAAGATCGACGACAGCGACTGCTGGAGTTATTCCAGTTTCATTTTTTTTTTTTTGTATTTTTTGGGAAGACTAGAGACTTAATTTACTGCTTACAAAAAAGAAAAGAAAGCATATTAGAACCAATTTAAAACCTCTTAAATAAAAATAATTATACAAATGTAGCGGTTTGATAAACATTTATGTCAAATGAATTGATTAAAGTGTCAAATCCTTTCCCTCCTTACCGACCTATGGTTTTAGGCTTTTTCTATAAAACTGATGACAATTTTGACAGTGCCAATTTTGGCACAGCATGGCATAATTACCTACTTCTGCTCCACTCAGTAAGAACAGCGTCCCACTTCAATCCAGAACATATGTTTGTCCAGCTCTAAATGACCCACCACTTTTCAATGAGCTACTTAAAGATGGTTACAGCTAACACAAAAATAGTCAGCTGCCATAGGATACATTGATTTTCTTTTTCTTACTCTCTGTGGCATCTATAACATCTGACAAATTCACATCACAGATTATCCAGACTGTCCTTCAAACTATCGGGCCTAATATAAAAATGCTGGACAATTTTTTTTTTAAGTTACTAATATGCACTGATATTGTAGCTTTACATGAATGAAATCTATTTCAAAATATAATCATATTTAAAACTGGTGTTATTTATTGTCATTTTAATTATTCAATTGTTATTTAATTGTTATTATTGTTAATATTAATTTAATTATTATTTTACTGTTTTTGAGCTGAGACTTACTAACCTCAAATGTTTGATCCTTGTGTGTATATATTATCCATGTAGTATTATAAGATTGTCAGAGAATGTTCATTCATGCATTTTCATACATTTTTAACATTTCATATCTCTTCTCTTCAGACTCCCTGTAGTTCCTTCTCAGACCCCCAGGGGTCCTAGTTAAAAACCTGTCTGAAAGGCATTGCCTAAAATAGACTAATGGAGATATACAGTTATTTCACAATAAACTATTTAAGCACGTCAGGGAACAGCTCAGCAAATAAACTTCAGCTGAATAAAACAACATCTTCCATTGGCAGAGGAGGCAATTTTGTTATTATTATTTATTTTCTCTCCTTATTAAATTTCATTCCTCTTCTTTAACAGTTTTACAGCTGTCAATTTCTAATGCCCTGTGAAGTTCTCATGGCTTTCCCAGCATTCTAAAAGGTGTCAAATTAGATTAAAAAAATACTCAAAGCATTTGGTTCCTATAAAAGTGGGAACTTTTAGAAATTTACAACAAATTGGGGTTAAAATTTCCAGCTGACCTAATGCATGACAATAATATGAGCCAGTTGAAATCACTTGTTTGTGTGGTTCACCTGAAATCAAGATTTGAGAGCTTTTTGGGGGTGGGTATCACTATGTTAGCCTTCAGGGTTAAAAGACCATGTCCACACCAATACATTTTCATTTAAAAATGCCTATTTTCTCTCAGTTTAGTCCTTCTGTCCACACTGAGATGGCGTTTTTTTGAAGAAAAAAAAAACATATCTTTTTGAAAGTTCTGTTCAAAGTGGATAAATATGAAAATGCTGTTGTAAAATTGCAGTGTGGACTGTGAAAATGGAGGCTTTCAAAATTGATTAAGCATTTTAGTCATGTGACCAATTCAGCTAACATGGTGGATGGCATTATAAAGGGGTTGTTTTGGATATTATTTATTGTTTTCCATCATATTTCCTCTCTTCAAATGACATGGAGGGTCCTATCATACACCTGGCGCAATGAGGTGCAAGGCACGACGCAAATGTTATTTGCTAGTTTCAGCTCGATGCAAGTGTCATTTTGATGTTTTGCGTCACGCTGTTTAAATAGCAAATGCATTAGCGCTCTAATATGTTCCCATAGGCCTGCTGGTCTAAAAAAGGAGGTGTGTTAAGGCGCATTGCTGGCTCGTTGCTATTTTGAGGAACTAAAATAGACTGCACAATAGACCAGCTGAGAGCAGGTTTACAGTTCAACGCAGAGCGCGTTAGTTGTGTGCCTTCCTTACACATTGCTTGATACACACAGGATGTACAGCAATACACAAATATCTTTACAAATAAAAAAAAATTAAAATAATTAAATATTACAAAAATTATTTTTTACACAAATATAAAAACCACTACCACCTCCTCCTTTATCTCAGGGAGCTTTTTCAGTTTATTCATGACAATTTGCTTTTGTATAATGTTATTATTAGTAGTATTATTTATTATATCCACATTTACATTTGTTTCATTAAAAACAGAGCTTAGATTTGCCCACCTGTCAGGTTTTGGACCATATGGAGCATAGCATGTGTTTTTGGATATACTCCGTTTTTTTGACCACACTTCGTTACGGTTCATTTGGTTCAAATGGTTCATTTATGTTTGCTGGAAATTAGAACTGAATTTAGAAATAGTTTTGAAACCAATCTTTGCGCTTAATAAACAAAATTAATTATGGATGTCTGTGCGTACAACACATTTCCTTATACATGAAAGGGAGTGAAAGTGAAAGTAAAGAATAAGGAGGGTCATTCTCTTATTATCGCGCTGCAGATGGTCTGTTTAACTGTTTTCTCATTAGTGAAGCGCTCAGTTTTTCCACTTACAAAGTCTGCCATGTAAATAGCAATCGTGCTATGGCACAACGCAACTGACTCTTAAAGGGAATGGGAGATGAGACTCTGATTGGTTTATTTTCAAAACACACCTATAACTCATTAAGAGAATAAGCTCAACCCTGTTAGACCATGCGCTGCAGCGCAAAGTGGATTTTTCCGTCCTTAAAATAGCAAAAGTGGATTCTGACGCACCCTTAATGCTTTTGCGACCTGTGCTTTGTACTTTGCACCTAGATTGTTAAAATAGAGTCCTAAATGTTTACTGCAAGCTATTGATCAGCAGCGGAAGCAGGTGATGGTTGCAACATTTTGCCACAACGTGTTTTTAGATCAAAAGATGTAACCTAAGTATATGTCAGTGTGCTTCAAAATAATTGCAAAAGTAGGTTTTTAGAATATATAACCACGCAAAACCTAGTTTCTCATCTCAGGCGATATGGATGAACATTTCTTATGACATCACGTTGCAGTTCTGCTTCTCATCAAATCTTCTTGTCCAATGAAATGCTCTCGTATATCTAAAACCTCCCACCCCCTACAAGATGATAAAGTGCTAAGATCATACCTGCCAACACTCCCGTTTTTCCCGCGAGTCTCCTGTGTTTCAAACCCATCCCAATACCACTTGTATGAAGTGTTCATACAGGGTTCACCTAAGAACTTGCTAATAAAAGTAATGTTAATTATTAATAATAAACAGTAATTAATAGTGTTGATCTGAACACTTCTAGGTTTATTAGTCACAACAATTTGTGTAGGAACTCCAAAAAGTCGGGATGAAAACTCAGATGGAGAAAAATGCATGCACACACACAAAAACAAAACTACACTCACTGGCAACTGCTCGTTAATGTAAATTTCTAATCATCACATGGCAGCAGCCCAATGCATTTACGCATGTATACGTGGTCAAGACGACCTGCTCCAGTTCAAACTGAGCATCAGAATGGGGAAGAAAGGTGTTTTACAGTAAGTGACTTTGAACGTGGCATTGGTTGTTGGTGCCAAAAGGGCTGATCAGAGAATTTCAGAAACTGCTGATCTACTGGGATTTTCACACACAACCATCTCTAGGGTTTACAAAGAATGGTCTGAAAAAGAAAAAAATATCCAGTGAGGGGAAGTTCTGTGGGCATAAATACCTTGTTGATGCCAGAGGTCAGAGGAGAATAGCCAGACTGGTTCAAGCTGATAGAAAGGCAACAGTAACTCAAATAACCACTCGTTACAACCGAGGTATGTAGAAGAGCTGAATGCACTGAATGCACAACACATCCAACATTGAGGCGGATGGGCTACAGCAGCAGAAGACCACACCGGGTGCCACTCCTGTCAGCTAAGAACAGGAAACTGAGGCAACAACTCACACAGGCTCATCAACATTTGACAAGAAAAGATTGTAAAATGTTGCCTGGTCTGATGAGTCTCGATTTCAGCTGCAACATTCGGATGGTAGGGTCAGAATTTGGTGTCAACAACATAAAAGCATGGATCCAGCCGGTCTTGTACTAACGGTTTAGGCTGGTGGTGGTGGTGTAATGGTGTGGGGGATATTTTCTTGGCACATATTGGGCCCATTAGTACCAATTGAGCCCCAGCCTACCTGAGTATTGTTGCTGACCATGTCCATCACTTTATGATGACAGTGTACTTCCAGCAGGATAACGCACCATTTCATAAAGCGCGAATCATCTCAGCTTGGTTTCTGAAACATGACAATTAATTCACTGTACTCAAATGGCCTCTACATTCACCAGAACTCAATCCAATAGAGCACCTTTGGGATTTGATGGAACGGGAGATTCACATTATGGATGTGTAGCCCACAAATCTGCAGCAACTGCGTGGTGCTATCATGTCAATAAGGACCAAAATCTTTGAGGAATATTTCCAGTACCTTGTTGATTATATGTCATGATGGATTAAGGCAGTTCTGAAGGCAAAAGTGGGTCCAACATGGTACTAGTCAGGTAAATTTACCTAATAAAGTGGCCGGTTAGTGAATATTGGCTGTTTTCTATAAGGGTAAGAAGCTATTCAAAATGTCCCACCCTGTCTGCATGTTTTAATTAAAATTACATCAAACAATCCTGCACATTCCTATTCACTTTAGATAGAAAACTGATGTCAAAATCAACAGTACAAAACTGGGTTTATTATTAGTAAAATTGTTTGACCTTGCATTAATTTTCAAGCATAATTTAAAAAATATATATAATTTAAGCATTGTGAGGGCATAACAGCTGAAAAATGTTGCATCCTGCTTTTTTCTTATCAGAAACTGAAAAACAGTAGCTATGAATTAAGATTCTGACAAGGCACATAATTTAATATTTGTGCAAAACCATTTGACATAACATTGATTTATGGGACACACTAGATGAGAAAGACATCATTAGGACAACTCAAAGGCTTCACACACTGGATACGACACATTCAAAACAGTCAGAGTTGTAGGACAGATGCTAAATGATATTCCCAGAGTATGCCCATTCAGACCAAACAAGGTGTTTAAATTTTTAAGATGTGGCACAGCAAGACACAACAAGGAGCAGCACTTTTAGTATGGTGTGTCGAATGACATCTTGACAGATTACTGGGAATCCCAGAGCTGGCTTAACAAAAAACCAAGACATTTTTGTGTATATAGTCCATTGTCCTGAACTAGTTACATCATATTGGGTTTGAAAACTCAGCAACAAAGCAGGCCATGCTTCACAGATACCCACAAGAATATGCCAAATAAGTGGAATGCTTTTAGTTTGTTATTTCTCATTAATGAGTCGTGAAGGTTTTACAGAAATCAGCACTTTAAATGAAGCTACACATCTGCCAGGACTGTCAAAGAGCATTAGCAAATGGTTGGCTGCCTCTTTTGGCATTATCATCATTATATGTATTATTAATGTAAGGTATTGCTACTGTGTATCTTCAAGCTGCCCTTAATTGTGCTGCTCTACACAGCACATTTATGGCAAGCCATTTAACATTAAATCTACAGAACATGGTACTAATACTTATTATTTTTTCTACTAGTGCTTTTTCTCTAGGCACTAGTCTTTTTCTTAAAAAAGTTACTAGTGCTTTTTCATTAGAAATTAAACTGTATTTAGTAATAGTTAATACTCATTGTATACTAGCACTCATTGATAATTTATTGGTAATTATTCAATAGTTTTTCCCAGTACTGGGTTGTGGTGGGAAGGGCATCCGTTGCATAAAACAAAAGCTGGAATAGTTGGCGGTTCATTCTACTGTGCTGAATATGAATGAATTCATATTCAATAGTTACAAAACTGCACATTTTTGGATACTTCAGATTCTTTTTGTATTATTCTGCTGTAATATCAACACAGGGGGCGTCACGGTGGCACAGTGGGTAGAATGATTGCCTCACAGCAAGAAGGTCGCTGGTTTGAGCCTCAGATGGGTCAGTTAGCATGTCTGTGTGGAGTTTGCAAGTTCTCCCCCATTCACATGGGTTTCCTCTGGGTGCTTCGGTTTCCCCCACAAGTCCAAAAACATGTGCTATAGTTGAATTGAATAAGCTAAATTGGCTGTAGTGTGTGTGTGTGTGAATGAATGTGTATGGATGTTTCCCAGTAATGGGTTGCAGCTGGAAGGGCATCTGCTGCGTAAAATATATGACTAAGCCAACAAGAAAATGAATGAATGAATATTGAGTATTAGTATCTAGGTATACAAAGGAGAAAGTTTGTTTTTCATAAGTTTTCCTTAAAAAAAATCCCTAGTTTTTATTTTAAAATGGCTTATGAATTTGGAATCACTAGTATCTGATAATAATTAAAAGTATATAATGAATAAAGCCGTGGTCACACAGCACTTTTCACCCAATAGTTGCCACTTCCCACCCACGCACTCTTCACTTACCAGTCGCCGCAGCGATAGGTGGTTAGAGGCAATATCATTCCCGGGAGAAAATACTGTCCCAGTATTTAATAAATAAGTAATAGTATCTAATAATTGTGGATTAGTATCAAAATAAAATAAAATAAAATTAAATTAAATAAAAATAAATAAATAAATAAAAATAAATAAATAAAATACAATAAAAGAGAAAAGAAACAAAATAAACAAACCACTATATATTTATTAATCTATCTAATAAATAAGTACTAGCATCTATTTTTTAAAGAGTGAAATACTTGAAGAATGAAAATGATAATGTAAAATGCAATGAACGAGAATCTAAAAACTAAGTACGAGTACCAGGAAAAAAGTTTGTACTACATCTCATAGATGTTGAAATGGCTTGCCATACAACCTTCCCTCGTTCTATCGTAAAGCCACTAGTTTGTATACCATGTCCTTCACTAACCTATGCTAAAAATGGCTCCTAACATTAGTTTACCCTTCACTATTTTGCTCCAAAAGCATTCGCTGGGTTACCCCTGGCTGTCCTAGTCCTGCGGTGCCCTTCTTCACCAGGTTACTCTTGGTTGTCCCTGGTCTAAAACTGGCCTCTGTCCTTCAGAGCCCCAGAGGGCAGGCACCGCATTGACACAGGGCCAGTATGTGTCACAATGGACAGGGCCCTTGACCAATGAGACGTCAAGACGAGCCATAGTCCCACCCCCGCTGACGCGAGTGACTGATTACCTGTCTCTCTGGAGCAGACGTTTCTGCATCTGTTTCAACGCTCTGACATTCTCAGTGCTTCAGAGGAGGCTGGTTCAAATGAGGAGAGTTTAGTCCACCTCTGCAAAAACAGCCCGTTTAGTAAATGCCAAGTTCATATTTAAAGGGTCAGGACAATTAATTGTCTAAGGCATTTTAGCTGCCATCATTTTTTGTCTTCTGCTACAGTATATCCTGTAAAAAAGTGATTCCACAGACTGTTAATAGAGCATGATGCTGCTGTTTGCTATTACTATAAGTCATGAGATCAATTTCTCAGTATTAAGGTCAATGATGTGATGCTCATTTTAACTATGAAGTTATTGATTAAAAAAGGTTTAACATTCATTTATACAATCTTAAACACATTTCATATAAAGCATGCTCAGTCATTTATTTCCAATAGGGTTGCACGGGTTACTGGTACAATGGTAGTATCGTGATACTATGGCTCCAAAATACTGGCGGTGCTGCTGAAGTTTACTGTAGTATCATCATTAACGGTCTATCTACAATAGATAATGTTGCATGTGGAAAAGTCACTGAAATGCTCACATGTCCAACAATAAAACAATTTAATTGAATAGTCTGTAGACTGTAGTGTGGACTTTCTGACGTTTCGAATGCACATCTGAAGTTGTTCAATTCTGTTCCTGTCAATATGAGTTAATAGCTACAACAACCGTGACAATCTCTTAAAAAGAACGACCCACAAAGTGAAATTTTGAATTACTTTAGATTGTTACCTGATAAGACTGAAAGAAAAAAACAATTGATGAAAAACCCAAAATAGCAACAGGAAACATTGAAACAATTTTTGACCACTTCATATAGCCTAATTGTGTTGGAAAAATACTCTTCTGTAACAAATTGCATTTGGTATAATTTGTATCTTTATTTTAATGTATTTTTTTTGTTGGTCAGTTATCTACAAAATAAGCAAAGAAAATGAATAAATTTTAGGTCAAGAAATAATACTTTTTTTCAATAATAAGGGAATTTTGAATTGACTTCAAATAGGCCTATTATAACATATACAACAGTATTTCTGACAATTTTCTTTATAATTTGAGTTATGAATTACAGTATCGCAATACTACTTGGTATGGTGATACTTCAACTGGTATAGTATCGTAACATGAATTAATTGTATCGAGACAACCCTAATTTCCAACACTTACTGATTGGTTTGGAACACAGATATTATTCATATCAATCACATATGGGTCTTATGTTGTATGAGTATATTTTTGGCAATTGGTACATTGTATAGGCGAAAAAATGCCAAAACAAACATTACAATAGTAAGTAAAGATCATGTTCCATTAAAATGAAATGTAAATTTCCTATTGTAAAACATATATGTCAATTTTTTTATGCTTTTGGTTAGTAATGTGCATAGCTGAGAACTTAATTTGGATTTAATTTGGTCAGATTTTCAAATATTCTCAGTCAAACATCTTTGATTAGAATTTTTAAAAAATTGGCACGTACAGTATGAGTTATTGTGGTCCAGTGTCACATAATGTTGTGTTTTGATGGTAAGCTACAGTACCATGCTAACTTAAGTACACAACTCTCAGAAACACATTTGTTTCATGACTTACAGTTGAAGTCAGAATTATTAAACCCGCTGAATTATTAGCCCCCCTGTTTATTTTTTCCCCATTTTCTGTTTAACGGAAAGAAGGTTTTTTCAACACATTTCTAAACATAATAGTTTTAATAACTCATTTCTAATAACTGATTTATTTTATCTTTGCCATGATGACAGTAAATAATATTTTACTAGATAATTTTCAAGACACTTCTATACAGCTTAAAGTGACAATTAAAATCTTAACTAGGTTAATTAGGTTAACTAGGCAGGTTAGGGTAATTAGGCAAGTTATTGTATAATGATGGTTTGTTCTGTAGATCAAAAAATATGTACAGTTCTTAAAGGGGCTAATATTTTTTTACTTAAAAATTGTTTAAAAAAAATAAAAACTGCTTTTAATCTAGCTGAAATAAAACAAATAAGACTGTCTTTAGAAGAAAAAATATTATCAGACATACTGTGAAAATTTCCTTGCTCTGTTAAATATAATTTGGGAAAAAATGTTAAAAAGAAAAGAAAATTCAAAGGGGGGCTAATAATTCTGACTTCAACTGTATATTGTAAGTATACTGTAAAGTCCGTATAAGATCATTGAAGGTTCTCTTTTTTAAAATGGCATTTAATACTGTACAAAGGAAAACAAGATAAAGTAAGGTGTATATTTAAATTGCTAAAATATTAAAACAATGCAATGCATATAATAATACAGACGAGATAATAAAAATTAGAGACATATCCTGGCCAGGAAGTTAAAAAAGTGTGTTTATTGTCATCATTATTTTCAAAGCAAATTCGTTCATTTGTTCATTTTCTTTTCAGCTTAGTAGCTTTATTAATCAGGGGTCGCCACAGTGGAATGAACCGCCAGCTTATCCAGCATATGTTTTACTCAGTGGATGCCCTTCTAGCCACATCATACATGGCCAATTTAGCTTACCCAATTCACCTATACCACATGCCTTTAGACTGTGGGAGGGAACCGGAGCACCCAGAGGAAACCTTCGCCAACACGAGGAGAACATGCCAACTCCACACTGAAATGCCAACTGACCCAGCCAGGGCTTGCATGGGTTTCCTCCAGTTTCCCCCACAAGTCCAAAGACATGTATAGGTGAATTGGTTAAGCTAAATTGTCCATAGTGTATGGATGTTTCTCAGTGATGGGTTGCAGCTGGAAGGGCATCCGCTGTGTAAAACATATGCTGGATAAGTTGGCGGTTCATTCTGCTGTGCCGACCCCTGATGAATAAAGGGACTAAGCTGAAGGAAAATTAATGAATGAATATACTACTCCTTGATGGGGTGTTATTTTGGTATTGATTTTAAAGTCTGTTAAAGTCTTACAGTATAAAAATAAATATAAAAATAAGCCTGGTTTCACAATATAAGACATAACAAGCTTTTAGTAAGTGGCATGGCAGTTCTTTACAATTTTTGTTTCTGTCTGCTTATATATCTTCTTTTTTATGACCGTGGACAATATTTGACCCATTAACTGATTGCGATAATGCATGAATGTAATGCAAGTTGCTTCGCATAAAATCATCTGCCAAATGCCTTTATGCTAGATGATCAAAGACAAAGGAAGAAAAACAAGTAAATAAAATGAGCTCAGAAAGAACTAGAACAATGGCTAGCTGGCTAGAGATGGAATTAAGAAATGCATGACACTGATCAAAATTTGATCAAAAGAACAACAAACGGATGAGGATCAAAAACAAATAAATGGCTGCAGATCTTAGATTCACGCTAACATGCTTTCCTCTGGCCCAGTTTTAATGGACTGTTTACGGCCTGCTCCAGATGTGAGCTCTGAATTTTTTGGCCCCGCCATGGTGCATTAAAGAGCCGATGTAACCTGATTGGAACCTCACGGGCACATTTAAAACCCCGAATGCAATTATGATGCCTCGACATCCAGGGGTAAATGGAAATTGTTGGCTGAGCTTTGCCTGTCAGTGAAAAGCATTGTGGGAATTATCTGGCATTGTGGCACGCTGAACATGTAGAAGGTGCTGACTGCCAGGCTCATATTAGAGGCCCGCTGATAGATTTGAAGACAACATGAAAACAGTAGGACAAAAAAAAAAATGACAAAAATAATAGAATGATGTTTGAAGTGCGGAGAAGCTTGGTTGATTGCGGGAGGAGGTTAACGGGATCCTTCCATGAATATTCACGGCTGACACCCCCGGGGATGAGAGACCCAATTAACAAATCCCATTAATTACGAGACTATCACAACTGATTAGGAGATGGCCGTCTGCTCCTGGCACAATGCGGCCCATATTTTCTGCTTCACAGAGGCACGACGAACTCAACTGCCAATCAGAGTTAGAGAGTGCAGAGGGAGCGAGGGATCTGGATAAAACACCACGCACACACACACACACGAGGCTGTAAACCATCTTTCATCTGATACGCCAAATTTAGGTTCAGACGAGAAGTCGAAAAGGTTCTACAAAGAACATTAACAGCTCATTTGTGCGGGAAAAAAATGAGCACGTTAATTAGCCAATTAATGTCTTCACACATTTCTGTGTTTTGTGTGAAAAGAGATAAAATGCGGTTGAAGAAAGCAGTACTTTTTAACTT
The DNA here is from genome assembly GCF_903798145.1 of Danio aesculapii. Taxonomy (NCBI): domain Eukaryota; kingdom Metazoa; phylum Chordata; class Actinopteri; order Cypriniformes; family Danionidae; genus Danio; species Danio aesculapii. The sequence continues at coordinate 40,379,025 of NC_079448.1, read as the reverse complement.
CTTTGTGCATGTATGCGACAACATTGAGGGGATTATTACAAAACAATAGGCATCAAACTTCAAATCATCAACAAGTGCTGCTAATGAATGACATTTTCCATTAAAGTCATAATTATAAACTGCCCCAAGTCTCAAAGATTCCAGTTCTGTCATTTTATCATATGCACTGTGAATTCATACAGTCAGATTAAATCCATGCAATAAGTAAGTTCACAATTGGCACTTATGGAGTGACTGGGGTGCATTCATAAAGGCTGACTATTTCTAGCTCCGCAGTAATTCAAGGCTCAACATGAGTTTCAAGGGATTGGCTACAGCCAATATTAACTTTCAGAATGCATTCAGTATCTGTATTCTGCAACTGTAGAGTCTATACGTAAGAATACTCATTTAGTCATATATTGTTTTATACATAGTTTTTTATTTTGTATTAATATGCTCACGTGCAAATAGATATAGATAGAATTATTAAACCCCATTTTAATTTGTTTAACAGAGCAAGGAATTTTTCACAGTATGTCTGATAATATTTTTTCTTCTGGAGAAAGTATTATTTCTTTTATTTCGGCCTGAAATTTCGCCTGAATTTCGTTTAAATTTTTTTTAAAAACATTTTAAGGTCAAAATTATTCTACAGAACAAATCACTGTCATACAATAACTTGCCTAATTACCCCAACCTGCCTAGTTAACCTAATTAACATAGTTAAACCTGTAAATGTGACTTTAAGCTGTATAGTCTTGAAAAAAATCTAGTAAAATATTATTTACTGTCATCATTGCAAAGATAAAATAAATCAGTAATTAGAAATGAGTTATTAAAACTATCATGTTTAGAAATGTGTTGAAAAAAAACCTTCTCTCTGTTAAACAGAAATTGGGGAAAAAAAAATACACAGAACAATAATTCTGGCTTCAACTGTATATATATATACAATATATATACAAGTTAATACTTGCAATTAACTCATGATTGTTCCAAAAGAGTTTAAACTTATGAAACCTACATACTTATTTTGAAAAATACCAACATATTCCAAGATGAATATTACTCTTACATGGATTCAAATAGTGTAATTAATTTTGCTTGCATTAGCTTTTTATCATAAATGTAAACATTCAAATTTATCAACAAAATATGAATAATGGTGATTTATATAAGTATAATGTATAATTGTATTTGATTTTGCTTGCATAAGCTTATTATCATAAATGTACACAATCATATTCATCAACAAAATATGAATAATGACAGAATTGTAGTCCATATGTAAGAATAATCATCTAGTCATAGTCATATATAGTTTATACATAGGTATTTGTTTTTTAATTCAATATACTCACGTGCAAATAGATAGTATACATGAGAAACCCCCCACATGAATGAATGGAATTACATTACAGGTTATTACTTTATAACTCATGATTGCCCCAAAAGAGTTTAAACTTATGAAACCTACATACGACATACTTAAAAATACCAACATGTTCCAAAATAAAGATTACTCCTACATGAATTCAAATAAATGTAATGAATTTTGCCTGCATAAGCTTGGTATCATAAATGTACACATTCATATGTATCAACAAAATTAATATTCAAGTGCAATTTGGCAAAAAGCTATGCATATTTTACGAACGTATTTTATATGAATATCATTTCAATTATAATTTTGACAAAAATATATATTTACAGCTTAAGGTACTCTACCATTTACCATAAATTTTTGATTACACTTTATTTTGATGGTCTGTTTGCTTTGAATTTAAGTCTCATTGCAGGTTAACTGTCTGTTTAAGAGCAGTATCAGCAGATATTAAGCAGACAGTCTACGAACACTGAAATGGATCACCAAAATAAAGAGTTATAAAATTTTCTGTTAGACTTTATTTTGGATCCCTATTGCACATTTTGTTGACTAAAAGTTGCATTGCAATTACATGCCAATTAATTCTCATTTGAGCATTAGTAGACTGCTTAATATCTGTTGATACTGCTCCTTCAACAAACAATTAACTGACTATAAAGAAACTTTGCAAGTACATGTCAACTTACCCCAACTTAACAGTTTACTTATAATCTAATGAGAATTAGTTGGCACGCAGATTGAGTGTAACTTAAATTCAACTAAATGCGTTAAAGGGACCATCAAAATAAAGTGATACTAAATTTTCCAAACATGAAACATCGTTTGCATGCGTATTTACATTTACTAGCTTAAAATTGTGCTTTTTCTATTTTTAATTATATTTTGTGGGTGAATATAAAAAGAATACACAATACAAAAAAAAATTCTAAAAGATTGTTGAGGAAATTGAGATTAATTAAAACTTCTTGAGTTACAGGCACGACAAGTTCAGGAACTGAAAACAAATCTTGTTTTGAGATGCTGTCACCATTGGCAAAAAATGCAACATGAATTTCTGAAGTGAACAGATTTCACAAATAGACCCAACTATCTCTGTGTAAAAATAACACAATGATGCTGCCATCTTTCCAAAGCCATTTTAAGCCCCCATAAGGTGGCTGAAAATTGTCACCTTGACCCTTCTCAACAAAATAGTGGATTACACAGTTAATATACAATAGTGACATTTAAGATTTTGGCTTTCTTCAGGCTTTATTTTTTTTATTTTAATTTTTTACACAATCAAAAATTTCAACCAGAGACCTCTGGTTGAGCTGACATGGTATAACCCAGATTCAATTTATTCATATTCTGGCTTTTTTTTCTTCTGCAGAAAACAAAAGAATAATTAAACTGAGTTTGTCCAAACCAAAAAGCCATTAAGGTTCAAAATAACAGATTTTTTGAGCACATTATTCCTTGTACGCCTCTTACTCAGGTAATAAAACACTTTTCTAAGTGTGCGAGTCAAACTCTCCCAAAGGGATGTCAAAATTAGCCATTCGTAATTTTAAGTCATATCTCTTGCGAAGAGAGGCAATCCTTTCCAATTCAAATCCCCTTCATTATAATGCGCTTCGCACCTACCAGCATTTCCAGTTGCCCTGGGTGAGAGTGCCTGCCAAATGAATGGAGCATAATGTAATGTATTGTTTGATTTGCTGATTTGCACATTTGCATGTTCAACAGAAGTGGAGTACAATGTGAAACAGTGGAAGCTGGCAGGCGGGCGGCCGAGGCCAGCTCAGTCAGCCCTCAGTGCTAATCAAGCTAGTGAACAACTCCTTGTTTTCAGCATTTAAAGAGCTAACGCCAGGGATGGTAATACATTTTTAATTGCAAGTGTGATTACCCTTCTAAGCAACCTCAGCCAGTTGATTAAATGCATTTGGGTCAATATTAGAGGCCAGTCATTTCCAGTGTTAGGGCCTCAGGAGAAAGTCCTAGAGGTAATTGCTGAAGCACAATTAGAAATCTTTCATATTGTAATAATGGAGAATCACGTCCTTTAGGAAACTGGGCAAAACATGATTAATGATAGAGAACACTTCTCAGCATATTAGCAAATGGCTCTATTTAATTGAAAATGCTAATTGTGCACGAACCGTATGGCAATGCATATGCCTTTTGTACAGTACCAATACAAAGTCATAATCATTTTATTAAAGAAGCTACTGGGATGGTACGTTCTCACGCTCTGCTAAGACTTTCTGTGGATAACATTATTATGTGGATGTGGATTTATAATCATATTTGAGAATCAGTTTTTCCCTTTCGCTGTTTGGCAAGGATTAATGCTCACTTGAACTTTAATTTCAAGAGCGCATTAACCACTGCAGATGAAGCAACTACTGGCAGATTGTTGTTGGATTTCCAGATAATGAACAGGCAAATTTCCAAAGCCCAGACTGCATTAATTGTTGAGTGACCTGCAGAATTTGATCATTTTTTTTATGTCTGATGTTTTTAAGATCATCGCCTCCGCTGTCTAACGAGGTCTGAAATATGATGTTGTAATTCAGGCTTGAAAGACACGTTGTGGCCAAAGAAATGATGGCAAAGACAGAAACATATTTGTAAAGCATAAGACAGCTATGAGCAGCAGATCGCATGAGGCCTAAACACAAATTCTTAATCCCGTTCAGTCACATCTAATTACTTTAACTTTTAGTGGTATGACAGTTCTTTGCAATTGCAATAAAGTGTACCTGGTAATTACTGTCAGGGAGAGAGACAGTAGATTTTGTAAATTATATTTCTGACTCGGAAAATGACAGTCTTAATGCCAGATCGGCCTTAATTGGGGAGCTCAGTTAAACGATGAATAAGAGCATTTCTAGACCTTTCAAAAAGCCAGAGAAATAGGAAACTGAAACTGTTATTATGTCTTTTTTCCCTCCACACACATTACCTGTCAAAAAAATGGAAGCATCTAATGAAAATCTTATGAACGTAAAAACATTGATATGATACATGTAGGATATGTAGGATATATTGATGTGTGTTACTACTATCTGTACACTGACAAAAGTGAACAGTGCGCAATTTATCTTTAAGATAAAGATCCTAATCATCCCCATACCATAATTGGCTTCAGCACTCTGTCTCCTCTCCACCAATAAGCTGGTGTGTAGTCTGTTGCAATATGGCTGGTGTCGCGTCATCCAGTTGAATGCTGAACAGCGGTGGTGGATGAGGAGATTTCCCCCAAAAATGTGTAAAGCGCTTTCAGTGTCCAGAAATCACTATATAAATGTAAGGAATTGTTATTAATTATTACTTCTGTACATTTGTTACAAGATATCACTTTTTTAAAATTCAATAGAATGATGATGTCAAGTAGAATAACAAAATGTAGACAGACAGACAGACAGACAGACAGACAGACAGACAGACAGACAGACAGACAGACAGACAGACAGACAGACAGACAGACAGACAGACAGACAGACAGACAGACAGACAGACAGACAGACAGACAGACAGACAGACAGACAGACAGACAGATAGATAGATATGATAGATAGATAGATAGATAGATAGATAGATAGATAGATAGATAGATAGATAGATAGATAGATAGATAGATAGATAGATAGAAGATTAAACAAAACAGTCCTAGTTCTCACCTTCAAACTCTAACCTTAAATGACAGTGGTGTAAACAAGCTACCCCCTGACTGGGCTCCAAAATCTGACATGCACTCTCTCCAGCCACGTGTAACGCACTGCGCCATGTGTTGCCGGAGAGAATAATTGGCCAAAGTTTCATGCAAATATCACCGTGCCACAGAATTAAAGGTGGGATCTGTTCGTTCATGCAGATGACAACTTGAGCCCTCATTTTCTCCCTCTCAGAATAATCAGGCACCCAAGGAGCACATGGAGGCAGAGGCACATAAAAGCCCCCTCTTTATGTCAGAGGAATTAAGTGGCCTCCTGTTCAACCCTATGCAGGAGATGGAGGAAAATCCAGAGCAGGAGGAAAACAACAACACTAAGCCAGATCAAGAACCTCATTGCCAAAAGTAGACAGAGGAGAATTTCAGCATTCACCATTTAACCTTATACAATTACGATTCTTCATATCAACGTCTAAACAACTAAATTCCTGACAGATCTCTAAAAGGAAGATAAAGCAGGGCTTGAGTATGGAAAATAAGGTTAGTGACTATCACAAAATATACATTAGTCCTGGATGGCAGCAGCCAAATCAGCTTTTGACATCAATTTTTATGCAAAGATTATTTCCACTTTACCACCAGATGACATTGCGAATTGTCCTTTAACATCTGTCTTTGTTAATCTTCTCTAATTATGTCGTGGTGCCAATTAAAGGCACACATTTATAGAATGGCAAACACTGTGCAGGCAAGCAACAGACAAACATTAATCAACTCTCATGCATGCAAATACAGCGGGTACTTATTTTTATTTTATTTAAAAATCTTTTGTGGGACTCCTGCACCTCATTCCTTTCATGATAATGAATGAATTTGAGTGTATTAGAGTACTTCACTACATTTTAAAGCAAAATACTGTTGTTTTTCACTCAGTTACATTCATTCATTCTTCTTCAGCTTAGTCCTTTTATTCATCAGAGTTCACCACAGCAGAATGAACTGCCAATTCATCCAGCAACCCAGTACTGGGAAAAACCAATCCACTTTTATATTAACACACTCATACAGTACCCCCAACATAGTTTATTCAATTCACCTATAGTGAATGTCTTTGGACTGTGGGAGAAACCGGAGCACCCGGAGGAAACCCACTCGAACACAGGGAGAACATGTATACTCCACACAGAAATGCCAACTGGGCCAGTCAGGACTTGAACCAGCAACCTTCTTTCTGTGAGGTGACAGTGCTAACCACTGAGTCAGTGTTGCCTACTCCATTACATTTCATGAATATAATAATTAGATTTAAATTATTTTATTTAAAATAAATGTTATTTTCCTGGTCAGAGCGTGTTGTCAATCAAGGCACTGATTAAAAAGATCCGGTCCAAGCAAATCTCCTAATGTCTCACTGATTCAAATGATCCATTTAGAGTGAATCTTTAGTAAATGATTTACGAAATTTATAAATTGATCAAAATAATACAAAAATACTAAAACAAAAGCTAAGCTGTCATGATATGCAAGTTACTAATGAAACATTTTGAATATATTTATGCTAATACAATTTATATTTATGTTAGCTGTTTGTGAAATAATCCTTCTATAAAAGGCTAAGCTTTGGAAAACATTGTATGAAATGTTTGAATGTACTCTAGACATGTCCATATTTGTCTATGTTCATCTGAATGACAGTTCATATATATGTTGTGGTAATGCATTTCACACACGTTATGTAAAAAGTAACGAGTAAACTATTAAAAAGTAATATTTATTAATTATTAAGTAATAATATTTGTAATAACATTTATACTATTTATTTTTTAAATGTAACGCGAGTTACATTTTAGTTCAGTTAATTTGCTTTTAAAAAATTGCAAAATTAAAATGAATGTAGTCACGTTGAATCCTGCACAATGACTAGAATTCAGGAACACAGCAGAGCCTTACATTTCTGCGATGGAAATTTTCTCTTTATTTTGAATACATGGAAGAAAAGGATAAGAGGATTATCTAAATGGACAGTGATTTAACTTTTTAATAAGAGAAAAAGCACAAAAGTAGCCAATGCATTGCTTTGAACTTTCATTATTCTGTAAATATTGAATGCATAGTTCTGGAGTCAGAAAGTTCTCCAAAGATAACATTGTGTGTTTATTTATGTGTTACAGTGTGTTATTAATTGCAGTGCACCTCTATTTAAAAACCATGCTGATCTGACAGAGATCAAGCCTAAACCAGGTCAGAAAATGTAATGCAAAAGTAACTCAAAAGTAATGTAACGTATTACTTAAAAGTCAAGTAGTTACTTTTTGGGGGAGTAACTTTTTTTTTTTGCTATACTAGGAGTAGGTTATATGGTATATTTAGTTATTTCTATTATTTGCACAGTATCATTAATTAACGTTAGATGTCAACACTTTACTAATAACTAATACGCTTAAAGTGATAATTCACCCAAAAATGAAAATTCAGTCATTTGCTCACACCCATGTTGTTAAAGGGGTTTCTTTCTTCTATTGAACACAAAAAATATATTTTGTAAAAATAGCACCCATTGACTTTCATGGTATTTCTTCCTACTATGGAAGTTGATGGGTTCCAGCAAGCAGATTTATACACTTGCTATAGTATGGTTAAAAAACATGATAGTAGTAACTATAAATTGCTACATATGAGATACGGTTGAAGTGTCACCATTATAGTGGTTTTAGTGTTGTATGTTGCCATACACTGAATCACCAAGCAATTTCACTGTTAATTGTCTAATCCAATAGATCTAATACTGCAGATGCTCAAATTGCAACAATATATTGTTGCTAATGAAGAAAATCAAACAAAACCAGACAATGTGGATGAATGTCAGCAGACATGCAGAGATGCAGTGTATATGTAGCTTACAGAAATAGCAGCTCTGCTTTCTTCAAAATATCTTCTGCTGTGTTTAACAGGGGAAAATATTCATAACAATTTAAAACCAAATAAATGATGGAGGAATTGTCAATTTTCTGTGTGAACTATCCCTTTAAGTGCATAACAAAATACCTTTGTACTTGGACTCAAGTAACATTGTAAGGATAATTACTGTAGTACTATTATATTTAGGTATCTGTGCTTTTACGCTTGGTTTGTGTACTTTGTCCACCACTGTCTTTACTTCTGCCACCCCTCCACAAATAGAAACGTAGATGTACTTCATACCAGTCCCATGGGTTGCCATCATTAGGGGGGAAAGCCTTGAGAGGGACTCGTTCTCCTCCATCCAAAGCAAGGACAAAGTAAAGTCAGACCAGTGAGTTACAGCTGCCCATTCTTCAATTCCACAGCTTTGATGGGGATACAGCAGCTCTTCTAAAGGGAAAATTACACTCTCCAGCCGTCATTTACACAGACTGGCAGCACGTAGGTGGTGCATCAACTCATTACAGAACTAGTGCAGAGAAAATAAAAAGCTCAAATGTCGTTAACGAGCAAAAAAAAGCTTGATTTGTATTATTATCTCGCCTGATAAAAGCACTAAAAGGCTTTTACATCAACGCCAACCAATCATAATGTATCATTCTACGACCGGATGAGATTCAAAAGGGAGAAAAGGTCACCGCTTTATTTTTGTCCCTCTCGCTTTCTTTCAAAGCAGTTGGACTAATTAAAACACAAAGCAAGAGATTGCATGACCTGTCGATGGGCTTCAGTTTGCCATGGCAGGACTGCTGTTACCAGCTTTCACACAGTGCTCAGCGCTCGAACACAGCGGAGCGGATAGAGCTGCGGGACACTGCCGTTAATAGGAACGTGGCTCTAAATAATTCATCATGTTTCAGAGGAACAACATAGGCTCTGTGAGGAGGGTTGCCGCACACTCAGGTGAAAACACAACTACACTTTCTACATGTACCGGTGCTGTTGGGCGCAACCCTGGAGAAACATTGCGGAATAATGGAGCATGTGCTGAACTTTAGACATACCCTCTGATGGTGCCCACCATGGAGCTGAAGCCACAATCCACATGTATTCTGTTAGTCTAGCTGTGCGGCCTGCAAAGCCTACATGTAGAGCCGTGCAGGTTTGTGTTTGTTGACTTCAGCACAGGCTGAGTTATGGGAAAAAAATTAGCATGTTATATCCAACCCTTCTGAACTGCCTAAACAGAGCATGAAGATGAGGAACGCAATTCTGCGTGCCGTAAAAACACATTAAGAAATAACGGTCACAGTTTCTGCATTTTTCTGTAATGAAAAGAAGACAGGGAGTAACATACTGTGTTACTGTGCTTAAAATCAATGCAAATTGTTGTTTGCAACCCAATTTGCTTTTATAACTCGAGATTTCCCAGTGAAGCGGGAAGAAAAGTAAAATGTAATACGAGTTATTATTATATTCATCTGGAATTGACTGGATCTAACTGGCTTCGATTTAGCATCGGGAAGTATCTTAGTAAACACAGCAATGCTTAAATAACTACACTTTTTTAATGATTTCATCACTTGTAGCGTGCGTCGTGAGCGAAATCAAACAAGCTTACTTAAATGGCACATTCATTCTGTTTGTTGAGTTGGAAAATGTAATTCTTTATAGTGAAACGGTGCACATTAAACTGTATTCTCGGGCTGAATTTGAAAACAGCATGCTATATTCTTTACTATCTGGTTATTCGGCTTTGCAGCTTCTGTGTACAACACTCCCTGAGATCCAGATTTAAACAGCTAATACACACTAATTGTTTTGTCCTTATACAGTAAACATGTAACCTTTGTACCCACAGGGAAATCACAGTTGGACAGAGAGTGATTAATCTTTTATAAGGTTTGAACTAGTGTTTTCAGGTTTAAAGGAGTAGACACTCAGAACCTTTTTAGTAATCACAATGTACTATACTATATACACTCACCGGCCACTTATTAGGTACACCTGTCCAACTGTTTCTTTAATGCAAATTTCTTATCAGTCAATCTCAAGGAAGCAACTCAATGCATTTAGGCATGTTGACATGGTCAAGACGATCTGCTGCAGTTCAAACCGAGCATCAGAATGGGGAAGAAAGGTGATTTAAGTGACTTTGAACATGGCATGGTTGTTGGTGCCTGACGGGCTGTTCTGATAATTTCAGAAACTGCTGATCTACTGGGATTTTCATGCACAATCATCTCATTGAGAATCTCAGCACAGAGAATGTAAACCCAACGAGGGCTACAATTCGCATACCAAAATTGGACAATAGAAGATTGGAAAAATGTCTCCTGGTCTGATGAGTCTCGATTTCTGTTGCAACATTCAAATCATCTCAAACTGGTTTCTTGAACATCACAATGAGTTTGCTGTACTCAAATGGCCTCCACAGTCACCAAAACTCAATCCAATAGAGCACATTTTGGATGTGGTGGAACGGGAAATTTGCAGCATGGATGTGCAGCCAATAAATCTGCAACAAATGCGTGATGCTATCATGTCAATATGGACCAAATTCTCGGAGGAATATTTCCAGTACCTTGTTGAGTCTATGTCACGAAGGATTAAGGCACTTCTGAAGGCAAAAGGAGGTCCAACCCCGTGCTAGTAAGGTGTACCTAATAAAGTGGCCGGTGAGTGTACTACATGCCACTCAGAATTTTATTTTTTTCAGTATAAATTTCTAAATAAATATAAATATATTTACTTGACAAGTTAATTACTTGAATTATACACAGAACAAAAGCGTCCAAAATACAGCCTAATCCACTTATGCATTCTAAAATAGTTTTTTTTAAAAACCAATATTTTAAAAACCCGTATTTTAAATTATGTATAAGAAATGTGCAGGAACATTTTGGCAAGGACAGTATACTCATTATTATTATTACTATTTATTTCTTCTTTTCTTCTTTGAATTAAGTTTCTCCATTGAATTAAGTTACCAAAAACAGTTGTCAACCTTTGACTTCCATTTAGTTTTTTCTTCTTCTGTGGAAGTCAGTGGTAACCATCAACTGTTTGGTTCCTCACATTATTCAAGATATGCTGTTTTGTGTTATCAGGAAAAAAGAAAAGAAAAAGTGTAGCACAAGTAACTCACATGAATTTTCCTATTCGTGTGAATTATCCCTTTAAGCAAAGACTCAAGTTTAATTCACTAGACTTCCCATTAGAGAATAAATCTCACCAGAACACATCTGACTTTTTAATGCTACACATGAGATGGCTGTTTAGGATCAAACTATTCACCTGAAAGAATCAGATTATCTAGTGTTGCATATTGAATGCTAGAACGATTGTTGTTTCCCTCCACCCACTCAAAAACAAGTTATTCAAATGTGGCATTAAAACAGTTATCACTGTGCTATTGTACACCACTACCATTTGAAATGATTGTTACTGCAAAAGCATATCTTGAAAGAAGCAATTGTTCTTTTTAAATTGCTTAAAAAACATGTGAAAAAATTATTGATTTAAATAGAATACTATAGTGTTTTTGAACCATACATTGGCAAACTTGTACTCAGCTGTTGTGGTAATTCTATAGATGCTAAGGTAATACAACAACTATAAAAATAAAAAAAACAACCCGATACTGTAAGTTTTCTATTTTACACAATACACCACAGTTTACAGTGGTTAAAAATATACCACATCACAGTTTACTATATATTAACTATAGTAGTTCACTATAGTTAATATTACAGTATGCTGCAGCATTCATTAACAAACTGTTGTAAATTCTATAATATACTGTATACAGAATATTACACTTTACTATAGTACTATAGTTAAAAAATACTATAGTAGTCACTATAAATTGCTACATGTGAGATAATGGTTGCCATCATAGTGGTTTTAGTGTTGTTTGTTGCCACGCACTGAATCATAAAGCAATTTCACTGTTATTGTCTGATCTAATTCTGCAGATCCTCAGATTGCAACAATATATTGTTGCTATTGAAGAAAATCAAACAAAAACAGACAATGTGGTAGAATATCGGCACAGATCCAGAGATGCAGTGTATGCAGCTCTGACTTGGGAGAGTGTGAAATAAAAACACACTGCCATACGTTTAGTCAAAAAACACTTTACAAACAATACACACCTCAGATGTATTATTTTTGTAATTCCATTGCTAAATACATTAGTACAATGTAAAATGCACTCAGATCAATCAAGTTAATTGGTTTTGACAAATTTAAGTGGATTTGAACATAAAACAATTAAATTGTCAAAAAAAAATGCTCAAGAATTGTGTGGCTTCTGCTTATTTTAAATGTGTAGATTGAACAAGTTGCAAATAAATAAATAAACAAATAAACAAACAAACAAACAAACAACAAACAAACAAATAATAAATAAATAACAAAATAAATAAAAACAAAAATAAATCAAATAAAATAACAAAAACAAACAAATAAATAAATAAATAAAAACAAAAAGTAAATAAAAACAAAATTAAATAAAATAAAACAACAAAAATAAACCAAAAAAATGATAAAAAACAAATAAACAAAACTAAATAATAAAAACAAAAAATAAATAAAATAAAAATAAACAAGCAAATAAAGACAAAAATAAACAAAAACAAAATAAACAAAAATAAATAAAAGTAATAAAAATAAATACATAAAAACAAAATAAAATAAATTACACCATAATAATAATATTAATAATAATTATAACAGAAATAAATAATAAATAAATAAATAAATAATAAATAAAATAAATAAATAAATAAATAAATAATGTTAAGTATATTCTGGCCGGTTGGGTTGGAAGTACCTTAGTACATGAAAACTGTAAATTGCATTATACACTGTAAAAAATGCTGGACTCCACACAATCATTTTGTGTTAGGACAACATGAAGGAATTAGGTTAACTTAATAATTTACTGTACTACATATTTAAGCAGATTAAACATAAATGATTGTCAATTGTGTTGTTTTAGCTCATTATAAATTAGTAGTTTTGAACAAGAAGCACACATCATTTTTTTTCAGTGAATGGAAACTGAAGACTGCAATAACGCTCTACCCTTAAAAAAAAGTGTGCTGTTCACACATCTCTGTTTTTCCAAGGCATGTGCAGGTGAAGTGATGAGCTCAACCTTCTCTTAATTGGGCCAGATGTCTGCAAACTGTGCTGTCACAATACATTTTGACCCCTGACATTGCCAACTCAACACCTCTGCACTTATGCTCATCTGAGCAAAGAAGCATACAACTCATCTGTCCACCTCCAGATCGCAAAAAAAAAAAAAAAAAACAGGTCAGCAACACAAATATAGTGGATGTCTCGAAGCAGACTGGTTTAGACTACATTCGTCAGCCCAGAGGAAAGGGAAAAGGGGGGAAATAATCAGGGATAAGTATTTATTCACATTAACACCTTAACAAAGTGTACCTCAACGTAGTTTAAAGGTACACAAGTCTACCCAACTGGTACTAATGTGCAATTGAGGTAAAGTTGATTTTATATTAACACATTTATTTATTTTTGAACAGTGGCAACTTGTTACCCGGTCTCTATATTGTACTTTGAATATTTGGTCTGAAATCTCATGCAAGTATGACTTCAAAACAACATTACTGTAGCACTGTAATGTAAACTTGTGCTTTGATAGCCAGTGACTTTTAATATGATTTCCCTACTTTGAATTTGCAAATATATTAGAAGTAATAATACCTCTCTGAAATTATATTCTTAAGAAGAAAGTCAGAATGTGCGAATATAAAGCCAACTTTACTTTAATTAATGTCTAAACATATGATACAAAACTGTACCATTTGAAAAGGTACCATCCGAGAGACAGATTTGGTATATTTATTTCTGTGTATACTATATATGTGTACAGTGCATGTGACTCTTATATTGTCATCAGTACAATGTGTACAGAAATATTTCTATAATGTATAAACACATTTTTTTTTCTATGTATTTAAATGAATTAGGATATGCTGATTAATTAATCAAATTCCCTGCATGGTACCAGAAAACTGGTACCAAAACATCACAGAACTGCACAGAATAAGCCATTACAAAATGCGTCTTTAAAACCCTATTATTTGTTTGACTTTTTATACATTTTGAACACAAGCACTTTTCTTGCTTAGACTCCATGTTATCGAGTTTTCCCCAACCAGACTGCATTCTGTTTCATGCCGTCCAGCTGTTTTGGAATGCAAGCTCATGTCCTGAGTGAACAACTACTTGTTTATTCTATGCTGGTCGCTGTCTGTATAAGTGTGGTTTGGCAAGGAAAGCTGCCTGCAGTTCGCTGACTATGTACTTGCAAAAACATTAAGGTGTACTTCACACTTGAATTGCTACAAATGGAAGTGAATTTCCTTATTACTAAAAGGCGCACATTTAAAAGTCAGAAATGCCATTATAGTTCGACCCATGACAAGTGTATTAACAAATCTGGCCAACAAACAACACACAACAGTTACCACAAACACATGCAATAAATCCGTCCCACACGATTTGATGTTGAATCAAAGGCTGCGTCAATGCCTCTAAATGTTCACACACATTTTCTGGAATAATGTAAAGCATTTGTACTCACAAGGCAGTGGAGTGAGGTTCATTCCTCCAGAATGGTAAGGGAGTGATGTAAAATCCAAACTGTACAAAGGTAGTCTAATTCAGATTTGCAAAGTTCCACACAGACACGCTTGATAATCCAAATTGCACAAATGATAGATGGTTTTTGGGATGCTGCAGATATCTTTGTGCTGGAGCCTTTGTGTTAATGTTTGCTTCTTCTTTTTTTTGGTTTGCTTGCTTGCTAGAAATGGTCACATGACAGGAAGTGAACTGCACGACAATCTAACAGATGGTATAATTAGATTCTAAATATATAAATATGAGGTAATAAGAAATTAAATATGAGCTTATGTAAAAATAACACACATAATTAAGTGTATACACACTCAACCAAAAAAAGGTTAAACATTAAGAAACACTTATGTTGTTGTGTTATTTTTTTTAAGTCTCTTCTGGTCAATAAATAATAAATAAATAAATAATAAATACATGCATGCATACATACATACATACAAACATACATATATACAAACATACATACCACATACATACATACATACATACATACATACATACATACATACATACATACATACATACATACAAACATACATATATACAAACATAATACATTCATACATACATACAAACATACATACATACATACATACATACATACATACATACATACATACATACATACATACGTACGTACGTACGTACGTACGTAACGTACATACATACATACCATACATACATACATACATACATACAAACATACATCATACAAACATACATACATACATACATACATACATTCATACATACAAACATACATACATACATACATACATACATACATACATACATACATACTACATACATACTATACATACATACATACATACATTACATACAAACATACCTAATACATACATACATACATACATACATACATACATACATACATACACACATACATTCATACATACCAACATACATATTTACAAACATACATACATACTATACATACATACATACAATACATACATACATACATACATACATACATACACACATACATACATACAAACATACATACAAACATACATATATACAAACATACATCAATTCATACATACATACATACATACATACATACATACATACATACATACATACATACATACATACATACATACATACATACATACATACATACATACATACAAAACATACATACATACATAAATAAATAAACGAATGAATGAATAAATAAACAAATGAATGAGTGAATGAATGAATGAATGACTGACTGACTGAATAAATAAATAAACAATAAATAAATGAATGAAATAAATAAATAATAAATAAATGAATAATTGAATGAATGAATGAATGAATATAAGTAAATAAGCCAATGAATAAATGAATAAATAAATAAAAAAATGAAATGATATGACATGATTAAATGACTAAATTAATAAATAACTAAAAAATAAATAAATAAATAATAAATAAATAAAAAATAAATGAAAAATAAATAAATAAATAAATAAATAAATAAATAAATAAATAAATAAATAAATAAATAAATAAATAAATAAATAAATAAATAAATAAATTTGTGAAAAGTTGAAAATAACTGATTGGTTTGTGGATACATTTAACATGCAATTTATTGACAGCTGACTTTTCTACATGATCACTCTGGTCTTCATTCTTTACAAATAATTTGAAAAGGATGTTTGTGCTGCTGCATTATGGTGATAATTTTGGTGCTACATCCGTAATAATTATTGTGCTGGAACTTAAGAAAACACGTGCAATTACAAAAAAATAAACGTCAGCAAATTGAGGAAAGTTTGACCGCACACATGCTGCAAATCCTCACAATGCATACATAATATAAAACCTGCTGCATTTTCACACAACACAAACAAATTAATAAAATGTGCTGCGTTTTCTCACAACACTTGCAAAACCATCACAACACAACAGAAATCTTTCAAGTGGACCCGAAGATGTGACAGACACCGCTGTGTCGGACTATTGCTCAGTAAAGTTGTAGGTATTCTTTGAAAGGTGAGTTTTTTGTTTGTTTATTTTAACATCCTGATTCCCTCTGTCTTTAGTATTATTAGCCCTAAATAACATAAATTAACTAAATAGTTTGCGTCCGTTCATGTTTAGGGTCCTCTTGAAACATTTCTGTTGAGTTCTGAGCTGTTTGAAAGTGTTTGTGAGAAAATGCTGACGTTTTCGTAATATTGTGAGAAAAGTGCAGCACATTTTTTAAAAAATGTGTTTGCCGGTTGTGAGGATTTGCAGCACACGTGTTTTCAAACAGATGAAGATTCCTTTCTCGGTTGTGCGGCATTTTTGTAATTCCACGTTTTCTTAAATTGCAGGCACGTTAAGCTCTCGGCCATTGTAAATAATAGTTCTTAGAGGGAGAAAAATAGAATAATCCATATTCATGTGAAATAAATTTGTACTCTACATTGAAAATATCAACATTCTAATAATATACTAATAATCATTTTTGTACATCTTTTACTGTCCACATTGGATTAATTTTGTTCCTGACTAATAAATGTTTACAAAAGTTAATAAAGACAAACAAAAAAATAAATAAATAAAATGTTGACAGTTTTTACACAAACATAAATCAGGACAATTGTTTTTAACACTGATGATAAAGAAGAAATATTAAGTTATGTGTAGGGGGCGGACTTAGTGATTTGGGGGGCCCTAAGCAATTCCAGGTATGGGGCCCTGGCATTAAAACTCAAAACACTCTCTTTCTCTACAGATATTTTGTTCTCTGTAGATTCTATTTTTTTTTTTACTTATTAATTAATGAAATACAATAAATTCACAAATTTAAAAATAGTTCACAAACTAACTATATGTACAGCTAAAAAGCCATATTGGAATTAGATTTAAAATATTAGTATGTGCAGTATGAAAGGAACATTCCAATATTCATGGGGCCCACATTTATAAAAAAGAGAGTACAACATTAAAATCTTAATGGGTTTTTAAAGATTATACAACATATAATAGAAAATTCTTTTTAAAAAAATCTATATTATTTAAAATAGTCTTCTTGGCACTAGTCGGGGCCCCCTAATTCCCGGGGCCACTAAGTGGCTGCTTACCTTGCTTATTGGTTAAGTCCGCCCTTGGTTATGTGTCTTGTGCACCAAATGTTCATATCAGATTCATTTCAAAGAGCCCTATTATGCATTAAAAAGGTCATATTTTGGTTTTCATTTCATTTCAAAACACTTTCATTGTCTTACAATATGTATGTATTTTCACCTAATTATCCCAACGACCTCCATATGATTCGTTCAGCGATCCCTTTGTTCCCAAACCACTCCTTGTGTGAAGCTAATCTGCGGTGATTTGTCTGATGAACCAGTCTGTTGTGATTAGTCGACTGGGGTTCAGCGCGAAACAGAGAGGAAACGCCCACCATGGCTATGAAATAGCATTAGAGTATGTGAGAATCCAATACAGGAATGCAATAAAGCAATTGCAGTTAAACACCAGCATATACTCTACTCTTAAACCTGACCACAAGTAATAACAACGACACACATTCAGGATTGATCTACACAGAGGAAAAAGTTGAACTGTTTTGAAAATTGACAAACAGCAGAGGATCGCGACGTTCAGAAACGCTATTTTAAATTGGTAAAGGGAAAAAGCATGCGTCCCATTTTCAATGTGGTTTGGATGCAATATGTGAACAGCCCCATTAAGATTTAACCTGAAAGATACATCACAAGCACTGATCTATAATAGATAAGTTATCACAAGCCACGCTGAGCGATTACAAGTTTACAACACACAATTAAAAAAATATTTTGCAAAACTACAAAAAATGAGGCAACAATTTTAATTACATTTACATGTTCTGATGTTTATATGAACTGTAACAGTACTGAGAAAGTCCCTGTCAAAGTTTGACAAAGTCCCATACATAATAGTATCTGCTGCTCCTTGCTTAATAGTAAACAGGCCCGGTGAACTCCGCATTGCAGCGTAGGTTATTGAATCAATTATCAGAAAAAAATTACAGGAACAAACACAGCACTAGGTTGTGGCTATACCATGGTATTGTGTTGAAAATTAACTTTAACCCTTTATTCCCCACAGCCGAATCTCCATCTGTCAGTAATCACCATTTTTGTGTCATGATCAGTCCTGTGATCTCCTGCACTCCACTAGTGTCTGAAGGGTAAGGCTACGTTCACATTTAGTACCTAATCCAAGGACTTCATATTTGGTGATGTATTAACGTCAAAGCGTTCAGGCAAAAGATCCGAACCTAGCACGATCATTATTCGACTCTGAGTCAACAAAGAAGCAATAGTTTTAAACACGGTTCTCTTTTCAGATTTAAACCTCAGCTGGATGTTTTTATTCACTAAGAGCTGTGTTACACAATGCATAGAAGTTCATTTTCAAAATCCCATATTAGGGGGTCTTTAATATGGATTATGTGACATTGAAGACTGTGGCAGTGATGTTGAAAACTCAACTTCAAAACACAAGAAAAAAAAATGCAATGTATTCACACAGTTGTAAAAAAAATAGAATACAATAGACACAGACATTGATTACAAAGGCTATTTTAGTAAATAATAAAGCAGAACTTTAGTCTCTGTGTTTTAAATAAATTATCTGATAAAGGTTTTTTTTTCTCACATACCAATAAAGAATGAAAACACAAATGACAGACAGACAGAGACAGTAGCTGAAGCAAAACTAGTCAAGATTACAGATGTTGCCTCCCAAACTGCATATTAGAGTAAAGAGACAAATAGCCAGCGCAGCACAGCAGAGAGCGGCTTCATTACTCAGTCAGGCCTGGACTTAGCCTGGGATAGTAACTATAAATAAATGTGTTTAAATTTGCTTTTTTCTCTCATTGTTCTGAGCCCTGTTCTGCTTAGCTGGCATTTAAGAGGAGCATGTGCTTTGAATGCAGAGCGGCCGCTGATGAATGAGGCCAGTCTTAATGTAGCTGAATCGCCTTGTGCAGCTCTCACTCATGGCCTCGGGAAATTGAGCACATATGACGACACATCACACAAACACACAAACACACACACAATGACACTCACTACTATATATAGCTCAAATGCAGAAAATAACAGAGTTATACAAGCAATACATACATTTGTACCCAGATTGCCATCAACATCTGGGTTTTTTTAAAAGTATTATGCATTGATACTGATAATGTGGCAAAATCCAAGTCCAAGTCCAGCCAAAACTAACTACATAAAAGCATTAAGAAGGTCTATTTTAAAAAAAAGCAAATGATAAACTGCAAAAAAATTGCTGTAAAATTTTCAGTATTACTGGTAATTGCCAGTAATACTGTAAAAAAAAATATGTATTTAATCCAAACAGGAACCAGGAGAACAAAAACCTGCAAGAACATAAAACATTCAAATCCAGATTGATTCAACAACTGACTGAGGCAGAGATGCTTTATACAAAATAGCTGAACTGATAACAAGGTAGCTGTTTCCCAGTGTTGGGTTGTAGCTGGAAGGGCAACCGCTGTGTAAAACATATGCTGGATAACTTGGCGGTTCATTCCGCCGTGGCGACCCCTGATTAATAAAGCCACTAAGCGGAAAGAAAATGAATGAATGATTAACAAGGTTTAAATGAATGTGGATAATGGTGGATGAATGTGGATAGTGTTGGTGCATAGTTGTGTTCCTATACCTGTTCCTGCCCTGTTCTCCTTGTTCTTGTTTTGATTTAACAAACTTATTTGCACATGGATCCCTCTCTGTCCTTTGCCTTGTCTTTGCATGCCCCACTGTCATAACTGAACAACATAGGAAACACTGAAGACAAACCAAAACACAGGAGAAAGGACCAGCATTGTAACATGTAGACTGCTAGAGAGGTTGACAATTTTAAATGGTAGATAAATATACAGAGCAATATAAGGATAGATAAATAGACCAATAGAAGAAGAGATTAGATAGAACAACTATCTAGTTGATAGAACTAAAGTTGAACTAAAGTGGAGTGCATCCGGAAAGTATTCATAGCACTTTACATTTTCCAAATTTTTTTTGTTACAGCCTTTTTCCAAAATGGATTAAATTAGTTTATTTCCTCTAAATTCTACACACAATATCCCATAATGACAGTGTAAGAAAATATTTTTTGAAATTTTTGCAAATTTATAAAAAAAAAAAAGTAAAATCCCTTGTACATAAATATTCACAGCCTTTGCTCAACTACATGTGATTTTTCAGGTTTTTTATTTTTAATAAATTGTAATAATTAAAAAAAACATTTTTTCACATTATGGGGTATTGTGTGTAGAATTTTGAGAAAATAAATTAATTTAATCCATTTTGGAATAAGGCTGTAACATAAAAAATGTGGAAAAACTGAAGCGCTTTGAACACTTTCCGGATGCACTAGATAGATGGTTTTCCCTGGTAAGTCATTTAGCACACACTTTTATCTAAAGCAAGTGTCGGTACACTTTCTACAAGGACAATCCCCGTGAAGAAACCTGGGGTCAAGTGGCTCACTCAAAGGCTCAGTGGTGATAGCTCATGATTCGCTTCTTACAACATTCAAACCAGCAACCTCAGCTACATTCATTTCCGGCCTAATGCCATACCAACCCACATTGACAGTCACAAAACAGTCTTTTTATAACAATACTCCTGCCCCTATGATCCTCTTCTTATCGCTAAAAGAATAATATTAGCAGAACAACATACCATTTCCATCTGTTAAATATTTATAGAGCTATACAATCGAGTGGTCAAGCAGAAAAGTGAAGCTTCAAAGTAATTTAATATAGTATAATTCCTTCCTCCAGCACAGAAATAGGTAATTACATTTAAAGATAGGTTGACACCTGAAACTCTTCCAATATGATTCATCATGATACCTCCGCTCGGCTGAATAAGCGAAAAAAAAAAAAAATCTTTCTATCTGTCTGTCTGACTGCCTGTCTAACATCAGGCTAAACTGTAACACATTCATTCATTCATTCATTCATTCATTCATTCATTCATTTTCAACTTATCCAGCATATGTTTAAAGCAGCAGATGCCCTTTCAGCTGCAACCCATCACTGAAAAACAACCACACACGCTCATTCACACACACACTACAGACAATTTAGCTTACCCAATTCACCTGTACCGCATGTCTTTGGACTTGTGGGGGGAACTGGAGCACCCAGAGGAAACCCATGCGAACGCGGGGAGAACATGCAAACTTTACACAGAAACGCCAACTGACCCAGCCGAGGCTCAAACCAGCAACCTTCTTGCTGCATTTAAACATTAAATGTGTTCAAAATCTAGCAACATCTATGTTTTGTAAATAAAAATAATAAGTAATAATAATAAGTAATAATAAGTAAATTAAATAAAACAATAAGTAAACACCCCTGGTTAATTTAACACTGGTATAAACCTGTTTGTTAATATGTCAGTTAGCTACTAATAGCATTCTCAAACCAATCCAATCTGTCTATGCGGCATCAACCCCTCACTAAAATCATGGAAAAGACGTAAACATCTATATTTATCAGTATAACAGAAATGAATAGACTCAAAAATCAATTGCTATACTATTGAGAAACAGGTAATTCATTCCATTTCTGATAGAGCAAAATTCAGTGTCAGGAAAGGCTATGACACTCTCATCTAACCCCAGCGAGTCTGAATCGAATGTTTCTTTAGCTGGGGTAGAGTAATAAATATGGTAATTCTAAATGGGAAATTTGGGCTCCGCCACTTTCCCAGGGCCTTTTCTCTGATATTCAATCTGCTTACCAAACAGCACCGTATCAACCGCTCATTCACCTTTCTGATTTAACACCAAGATGGAGTTTTTCTTTACTCATTCATTTAAACACACACACACTCTATCTCTCTCGCTATCTCTCTCTCACACACACAGAGAAAGATATTTACCACAGTATCTGATAATATTTATTTCTTCTGGAGAAAGTTTTATTTGTTTTATTTCGGTTAAAATAAAAAAATAAAAAACAGTTTTTAATAATTTAAACACCATTTTAATATCAAAATTATTAGCCCCTTTAAAGCTATATATTTTTTCGATAATCTACAGAACAAACCATCATTATACAATAACTTGCCTAATTACCCTAACCTGCCTAGTTAACCTTATTAACCTACTTATGCCTTTAAATGTCACTTTAACACGCGTTCCTGCATCTATGCGTTATTTAGAAGAGTTTTGCTTTAGAAGTTTTCCGCTGCCAAAAGAACACTTTAGTTGAGACACTTTATAAATTAGTCTTGGTAAGATATCAGAAACAAAAAAAAAGCTTAATAACGTTTAGCCTTTGACTTGTAGTGTATATAGATTTCTCAGGCTTCTAGCAGCACCTCTTGATCATTCACATGCTACAAGAGCATCCTCGAAAGTTGATTTTGCATCTTAAACAGCCGTGACTAGAATACACTCAGCATAATTGCACATCTGTCAAAGCTTTTGCTGAATAATCAAGGACAAGAGTTTCAAAACAACAGACACTTTTCAGTCCCGTCTCAGAGGGAACACACACACTCTCTCTCCAACAGTCCGCCTCAGGAGAGAGACGGACATGTGGCGCTTTGGCCATCTGTCTGTCTTGAAGTGGTTTTCCAACAGGTTTTTCCTGCCAGTGGTGTTTTTTAACTCCCTCTCCTCCATATGTTGATGCTTATGGTCTTCCCTCCACACTACAAACAGATCCGGGCATCAGTGCTACACATGCAGTGTCCATCGCTACCAGTTCCTGTCCAGCAGGCAATCAAACCTTCAAAGGTGCCAGTTTGAGTCATCCTGATGGGCACACTTCATTAGCAGTCTCGCTGTTGTATCTGGCACTTGGTCCTAACAGAATACCAATGCATCTGCTCGCTAACTTTCTTGTTTTTCGACACGTCTAAGTTGCTTAAAATGTGTTCCGTATGTTCTCAGGATGTGCACTGTTCAAAATGACAGAGATTATAGCAGTTGACCCTTTTACAAGACAAGTTTCAATTCAATTAAATTCATGTATATTTCTGATGATGAACAAACTTCACCAATTGATGAAAGAAAGAAAAAAAAAACCTGAGAAACAGTAATCATTGAAATGTTTATACAAAATTTTAATGTATGTACATTTATAAGTATATTTGTCTTCTATAACCTTTGTATTAAATAAAAAAATATATAATAATAAAATAAAATAAAAAAAAAATAATAAAAAAGTTTAGGGATGATGTAAATTAAGCAGTTTTTCTAGCAGATTAAAGCCAGACACCTTTATCCAATGGACTCTCATGACAATTTGTATCATTTTGATTTAGTGGCTAATTCATATATTTATGAATAACGATCTGGTGCATTTCTGAAAATCATTGTTAGCCAAACTAAGGTCGCAACTTCCAGCATTACAATTATAGTTCAGTGATTTGGTGTTTCAGGAATCCGTCATTCTAATGAACATTCACAAACTGCCTTGCAAACGTGTTCGGTTACAACTGCACATCTAGAGCTGTAGTTAGAAGCATAGTTCCTGGTTGTGTTCTATTCCATGTTACCCCCCTATTCATCAAACATTCCAACATCTCTGAATGATTAATGAAAAAGCTTAATGTTATCTCTCTCATGTGTAATTTGCTTTCAGAGTTGATTTTTTACAGTTCAGTTTTAGCGAACTTCAGATTGACAATTGCGCTCCCTGCACTCTGAAATCATTTATGCCATTTTGAACGCAGCCATGGCCCATTGCAAAAGTTATAGATTTACTAATATTTACAAGCAGAAATTTGTTACATCTCCAAAGGTTGTGAAAACAAAAAAAATATATATCGTTTTTTATGAAACTAGATGTAATTAGGGCAACAAATAAATAAAAGTAGTTTTTAATGTCATTGATGAGTGAAGGGACTGTAAAAGGATGAAACAACAGAGGAAAATGAGAAAGAAAATGGGATCTCATTTATTTGTGGGAGATTGCAACCAAACATAAGTATTTAACTGAACCGTTTTTATCATCAATCATTTAAAAAAATAAATTACAGTTTATTCTGATGTACCTTCACTGTTAGGAAAGGTTCAACACAAAGTTTAATGAATGAGTTTCCACCCTAGGCCTGGGACAATTTAGGTTTGGTATGCTTTCAGTTTGGCGGTAGTCGTTTGTGAGGGGTTGCCACCACCTCTTTGTCTTTTTATTGAAGTGTTTTAAACATTTACCTGTTTGCCACCGCCTTCTTCCTTTGAATTGGAGTTTGAACTGTATTACAACACTATTATATTTTCTTTTTTTGACGTTTGAATAAATGGGAATGAAAAAAATGTGTTTATCCATTGTGGTACTCTTCCTATCTAAGTTTACCAAACAATGACGACTTTCACAACAGAGAATCCCCGGAAATGTAAAAAAAAAAAAAGGTCCATATGTCATAATGACACGCATGTCGCATGGGTCCCATAACATTTATGATGCATGGGCATTTGCAACAAAGTCAAGTAAACAGAAATGTAACAGGAGCATGTTCAAAAGTACTGGTTTTAAATATTTGATTGAACTCTGGAAAACTGCAGCACACTCTGAAGAGCTCAATTTTACTTGCCTGGTTTTTGAATTATTCACTTTTTCCAGTCAGACGACGAATCCCTACGGCTGTTTCAAAAACAAAGGTGCATCTCTGCTCTCCTGAAGCTATAAATAAATACACAGCAAAAAACAGGCAGTAACAAGGTACCACCATTTTCATATGCAAACCTCTATCATGTGTCACCTGACTTGAATCACAGATAATTCCCATAAAGACGAAAAAAGGGAGGTGATGTTAAGTATGCATATATAAAAAAAAGCTCTCTGGTTTATGAACAAATACAATTTTGAAAACCAAAGTAACGCAAAAACATGGAGTACACCTTACAGCTGTAGCAGTTGCTTTAACTGAATCACATCCAGGTCAACTGTGAAACAAATTAGCATTGTACCAACACTATTAAGGTAAATTCTGTATGTTTTAAATAAAGGTATACATAAATTAAATAGTCTAGGCAAATTCATCGATGCACTAAATCCTGGATTCATCAATAATCATGAACAGTACTGTGTATGTTCATCTTAACATGACTTTGACAAATGATCAGCAGTCTATAGGCAGTTGGCATGACATCTTTCAATGTTTCCTCAGCTAAAATTTAACAAAAAATGTCCCTTTGTGGTTTTAGCATCAATTGTTATTGCAAACACTATTTATAAACATAGAAATTAAATTGCATAAAATTAAAAGTATTGTTTTAGTGGTTCAAGTAACTTGCAGGACATGTCGTAAAATGAATGGTTAGATGGATGGATGGATGGACAGATGAATGACAAAATAAATAAATACGTTGATTTACTTTTATTTATTTCATGCTTGAAAATCCCCTTTCGGTTTAAATGTCATTATACAATTTTAACAGTAAAGTCAGGAAAAATAAATAAACAAACAAACAAACAAACATTCACATACATATATACACGCATATATAAATTTGTATGTACACATATATATATATATATATATATATATATATATATATATATATATATATATATATATATATATATATATATATATATATATGTGTACATACAAATATAATATATATATATATAAATATATTGATACAGAATATATAGGATGGGTTTAACCACATCGGTTAAATCTGTAGGTGCTGAGTGAGAGTGACTAAAACTTATCAGCATGATAGTAAAAAAACTGTACATTTTAGTCAAACCATTCTTCTGCAATCTTATACCAAAAAACTGAAAGAAGGGCAGTATTAATAGTTTAAAATGTGGGAGAGCGTTGATAATATGTGATTGCATTGTATTACAATATGGAGTAATTAAGTGTTGATGTTAAATCAAAAGTAAATCACAAATACTTGAAAATGAAATGATTTAATGACAATAATTCTCTATGGTTACATCTGAATTAGTTACAAATAACTGTATAAAATGATAAAATTATTCATTCATTTTCTTTTCAGCTTAGTCCCTTTATTAATCCGGGGTCGCCACAGCGGAATGAACCACCAACTTATCCAGCATATGTTTACGCAGAGGATGCCCTTCCAGCTGCAATTCATCTCTGGGAAACATCCATACACACTCATTCACACTCATACACTACGGACAATTTAGCCTTCCCAATTCACCTGTACCGCATGTCTTTGGACTGTGGGGGAAACCGGAGCACCCGGAGGAAACCCACACAGGGAGAACCACGCAGGAAGAACATGCAAACTCCTTCTTGCTGTGAGGTGACAGCACTAAAATGAAAATATGAAATGATAAAAACATATAATAATAATAATTGTATCCAGCTTAAATGTAAAAATAAAAATTACCAGAGGTAGAAGAGAGAGAGAGAGGAGAAGGAGAGACAGAGGGAGGAGACAAAAGAGTAAGTAGGCCTCAAAAGGCTGAGAGCAGTAAAGTCAAAGAAGATGAAGAGAGGAGAAGGAGAGGAGCAGAGCAGGAGAGAAGCAGACCAGGAAAGAGAGACCTGGAAAAGAGCCAGAGCAGAGTTTACCACCTATTTTGTCCCTTTCTTGACCATGTGACCAAAGCCCAAATACTGAGACATTCAAACTAACCAACAAATGCATATGATAATTTTCGTTCCTACAATATATATATAACCAAAAAACAAAAACAAATAAGAGTCAAATATAATTCATTAAAAATAAATAAACAAGTAAAAAAATTGTGAGCAAGACAAGTAAAGGGCAAGTGTGTATTTCAAACAGTTTTGCATTGTTACAGCGTCAGTCGTATGTGTAAATAAGCAATGTGTAATCTCTTTCCATGCTACCTGCACCACAGTCTTCTTGTTTACTTGTCAGCAAAAGTCCTGGAGATGTCAAAAGTCTGACGGATGATGCAAAACCGGGAGATCTTGGTGCGGGTAAGATTACATTGTTCATTTGCATGCACCACCGACACCGTAACAATACAAAGAAGCCTGATAAATCTGCAAACTTGTCCTAAAAAATTTGATCAACGTTTTTTTCCAAATAAAGTGTTACCAGGCTTATTTTCAGATGGACATTTATTCTTTATCTGGCAAACCCACTGAATTTGACTTGGGACCTAAGCCAAGAACTCCAGGACAAATCTTGGCTGCGTCTCAATCGGCTCCCTAGTTCAGCAGTCAGGCCAAGGGAGTTTGCCGTTTTAAAACTGCGAGCACTGAAATTTTTAGTCCACAAACAAATTCAGAGCAAAACCAGTGGGTATCCGTGCTATTATTTCCAATTAATGGAAATACTGTCATATAGAACAGTAAAAATGTCTTATTTCATGATGGTACCGTACATACCTTTCAATTAATTTTACAGCACTTTTACAATGTAGATTGTCAAAGCAGCTTCACATAGAAGATCATAGTAAATTGAAACAGTGTCAGTCCAGTTTTCAGTGTTTAAGTTCAGTTCAGTTTAGCTCAGTTCAGTGTGGTTTAATAATCACTACTGAGAGTCCAAACATTAAAGAGCAAATCCATCGATGCGCAGCTCTACAGATCCCGAACCATGCAAGCCAGTGGCAACAGCGGCGAGGAAAAACTTCACCAATTGGCGAAAGTGAAGAATTAAAAAACCTTGAGAGAAACCAGGCTCAGTTGGGCACAACCATTTCTCCTATGGCCAAACGTTTGTAGCAAAATTGTTTTAATCTTTTGATGTGGTGGTCAGTGACCAAGAGAGTTGCAGGTGCACAACTTCAGGTCAGTTATACAAAATCATGAACTACAAGGGAAGATGGAATATTAAATGTGACACACTGATAAACTAAAAGCTAATGAAAAAAAAAAACAACAGGTTTACCTTTAATTGCCTAGTGTACCCCTTCCTCTTCCCCTTTCCCTTGGTCCTTGAAACAATGTGTGAAGGGGAAGGGCTTCAAAATTTACCCCTAAGAAATTCGACAGCACCACAAAACACCTGCTCACATCATCATAAGTCATCACAATCTCTTGCTTCAAGATCGACGACAGCGACTGCTGGAGTTATTCCAGTTTCATTTTTTTTTTTTGTATTTTTTGGGAAGACTAGAGACTTAATTTACTGCTTACAAAAAGAAAAGAAAGCATATTAGAACCAATTTAAAACCTCTTAAATAAAAATAATTATACAAATGTAGCGGTTTGATAAACATTTATGTCAAATGAATTGATTAAAGTGTCAAATCCTTTCCCTCCTTACCGACCTATGGTTTTAGGCTTTTTCTATAAAACTGATGACAATTTTGACAGTGCCAATTTTGGCACAGCATGGCATAATTACCTACTTCTGCTCCATCAGTAAGAACAGCGTCCCACTTCAATCCAGAACATATGTTTGTCCAGCTCTAAATGACCCACCACTTTTCAATGAGCTACTTAAAGATGGTTACAGCTAACACAAAAATAGTCAGCTGCCATAGGATACATTGATTTTTTTTCTTACTCTCTGTGGCATCTATAACATCTGACAAATTCACATCACAGATTATCCAGACTGTCCTTCAAACTATCGGGCCTAATATAAAAATGCTGGACAATTTTTTTTTTAAGTTACTAATATGCACTGATATTGTAGCTTTACATGAATGAAATCTATTTCAAAATATAAATATTTAAAACTGGTGTTATTTATTGTCATTTTAATTATTCAATTGTTATTTAATTGTTATTATTGTTAATATTAATTTAATTATTATTTTACTGTTTTTGAGCTGAGACTTACTAACCTCAAATGTTTGATCCTTGTGTGTATATATTATCCATGTAGTATTATAAGATTGTCAGAGAATGTTCATTCATGCATTTTCATACATTTTAACATTTCATATCTCTTCTCTTCAGACTCCCTGTAGTTCCTTCTCAGACCCCCAGGGGTCCTAGTTAAAAACCTGTCTGAAAGGCATTGCCTAAAATAGACTAATGGAGATATACAGTTATTTCACAATAAACTATTTAAGCACGTCAGGGAACAGCTCAGCAAATAAACTTCAGCTGAATAAAACAACATCTTCCATTGGCAGAGGAGGCAATTTTGTTATTATTATTTATTTTCTCTCCTTATTAAATTTCATTCCTCTTCTTTAACAGTTTTACAGCTGTCAATTTCTAATGCCCTGTGAAGTTCTCATGGCTTTCCCAGCATTCTAAAAGGTGTCAAATTAGATTAAAAAAATACTCAAAGCATTTGGTTCCTATAAAAGTGGGAACTTTTAGAAATTTACAACAAATTGGGGTTAAAATTTCCAGCTGACCTAATGCATGACAATAATATGAGCCAGTTGAAATCACTGTTTGTGTGGTTCACCTGAAATCAAGATTTGAGAGCTTTTTGGGGGTGGGTATCACTATGTTAGCCTTCAGGGTTAAAAGACCATGTCCACACCAATACATTTTCATTTAAAAATGCCTATTTTCTCTCAGTTTAGTCCTTCTGTCCACATGAGATGGCGTTTTTTGAAGAAAAAAAAAACATATTTTTGAAAGTTCTGTTCAAAGTGGATAAATATGAAAATGCTGTGTGTGCAAAATTGCAGTGTGGACTGTGAAAATGGAGGCTTTCAAAATTGATTAAGCATTTTAGTCATGTGACCAATTCAGCTAACATGGTGGATGGCATTATAAAGGGTTGTTTTGGATATATTTATTGTTTTCCATCATATTTCCTCTCTTCAAATGACATGGAGGGTCCTATCATACACCTGGCGCAATGAGGTGCAAGGCACGACGCAAATGTTATTTGCTAGTTTCAGCTCGATGCAAGTGTCATTTTGATGTTTTGCGTCACGCTGTTTAAATAGCAAATGCATTAGCGCTCTAATATGTTCCCATAGGCCTGCTGGTCTAAAAAAGGAGGTGTGTTAAGGCGCATTGCTGGCTCGTTGCTATTTTGAGGAACTAAAATAGACTGCACAATAGACCAGCTGAGAGCAGGTTTACAGTTCAACGCAGAGCGCGTTAGTTGTGTGCCTTCCTTACACATTGCTTGATACACACAGGATGTACAGCAATACACAAATATCTTTACAAATAAAAAAAAATTAAAATAATTAAATATTACAAAATTATTTTTTACACAAATATAAAAACCACTACCACCTCCTCCTTTATCTCAGGGAGCTTTTTCAGTTTATTCATGACAATTTGCTTTTGTATAATGTTATTATTAGTAGTATTATTTATTATATCCACATTTACATTTGTTTCATTAAAAACAGAGCTTAGATTTGCCCACCTGTCAGGTTTTGGACCATATGGAGCATAGCATGTTTTTGGATATACTCCGTTTTTTGACCACACTTCGTTACGGTTCATTTGGTTCAAATGGTTCATTTATGTTTGCTGGAAATTAGAACTGAATTTAGAAATAGTTTTGAAACCAATCTTTGCGCTTAATAAACAAAATTAATTATGGATGTCTGTGCGTACAACACATTTCCTTATACATGAAAGGGAGGAGTGAAAGTGAAAGTAAAGAATAAGGAGGGTCATTCTCTTATTATCGCGCTGCAGATGGTCTGTTTAACTGTTTTCTCATTAGTGAAGCGCTCAGTTTTTCCACTTACAAAGTCTGCCATGTAAATAGCAATCGTGCTATGGCACAACGCAACTGACTCTTAAAGGGAATGGGAGATGAGACTCTGATTGGTTTATTTTCAAAACACACCTATAACTCATTAGAGAATAAGCTCAACCCTGTTAGACCATGCGCTGCAGCGCAAAGTGGATTTTTCCGTCCTTAAAATAGCAAAAGTGGATTCTGACGCACCCTTAATGCTTTTGCGACCTGTGCTTTGTACTTTGCACCTAGATTGTTAAAATAGAGTCCTAAATGTTTACTGCAAGCTATTGATCAGCAGCGGAAGCAGGTGTGGTTGCAACATTTTGCCACAATGTTTTTAGATCAAAAGATGTAACCTAAGTATATGTCAGTGTGCTTCAAAATAATTGCAAAAGTAGGTTTTTAGAATATATAACCACGCAAAACCTAGTTTCTCATCTCAGGCGATATGGATGAACATTTCTTATGACATCACGTTGCAGTTCTGCTTCTCATCAAATCTTCTTGTCCAAAAATGCTCTCGTATATCTAAAACCTCCCACCCCCTACAAGATGATAAAGTGCTAAGATCATACCTGCCAACACTCCCGTTTTTCCCGCGAGTCTCCTGTGTTTCAAACCCATCCCAATACCACTTGTATGAAGTGTTCATACAGGGTTCACCTAAGAACTTGCTAATAAAAGTAATGTTAATTATTAATAATAAACAGTAATTAATAGTGTTGATCTGAACACTTCTAGGTTTATTAGTCACAACAATTTGTGTAGGAACTCCAAAAAGTCGGGATGAAAACTCAGATGGGAAAAATGCATGCACACACACAAAAACAAAACTACACTCACTGGCAACTGCTCGTTAATGTAAATTTCTAATCATCACATGGCAGCAGCCCAATGCATTTACGCATGTATACGTGGTCAAGACGACCTGCTCCAGTTCAAACTGAGCATCAGAATGGGGAAGAAAGGTGTTTTACAGTAAGTGACTTTGAACGTGGCATTGGTTGTTGGTGCCAAAAGGGCTGATCAGAGAATTTCAGAAACTGCTGATCTACTGGGATTTTCACACACAACCATCTCTAGGGTTTACAAAGAATGGTCTGAAAAAGAAAAAAATATCCAGTGAGGGGAAGTTCTGTGGGCATAAATACCTTGTTGATGCCAGAGGTCAGAGGAGAATAGCCAGACTGGTTCAAGCTGATAGAAAGGCAACAGTAACTCAAATAACCACTCGTTACAACCGAGGTATGTAGAAGAGCTGAATGCACTGAATGCACAACACATCCAACATTGAGGCGGATGGGCTACAGCAGCAGAAGACCACACCGGGTGCCACTCCTGTCAGCTAAGAACAGGAAACTGAGGCAACAACTCACACAGGCTCATCAACATTTGACAAGAAAAGATTGTAAAATGTTGCCTGGTCTGATGAGTCTCGATTTCAGCTGCAACATTCGGATGGTAGGGTCAGAATTTGGTGTCAACATAAAAGCATGGATCCAGCCGGTCTTGTACTAACGGTTTAGGCTGGTGGTGGTGGTGTAATGGTGTGGGGGATATTTTCTTGGCACATATTGGGCCCATTAGTACCAATTGAGCCCCAGCCTACCTGAGTATTGTTGCTGACCATGTCCATCACTTTATGATGACAGTGTACTTCCAGCAGGATAACGCACCATTTCATAAAGCGCGAATCATCTCAGCTTGGTTTCTGAAACATGGACAATTAATTCACTTGCTACTCAAATGGCCTCTCCATTCACCAGAACTCAATCCAATAGATGCACCTTTGGGATTGATGGAACGGGAGATTCACATTATGGATGTGTAGCCCACAAATCTGCAGCAACTGCGTGGTGCTATCATGTCAATAAGGACCAAAATCTTTGAGGAATATTTCCAGTACCTTGTTGATTATCTGTCATGATGGATTAAGGCAGTTCTGAAGGCAAAAGTGGGTCCCACATGGTACTAGTCCAGGTAAATTTACCTAATAAAGTGGCCCGGGTTAGTGAATATTGGCTGTTTTCTATAAGGGTAAGAAGCTATTCAAAATGTCCCACCCTGTCTGCATGTTTTAATTAAAATTACATTCAACAATCCTGCACATTCCTATTCACTTTAGATAGAAAACTGCTGTCAAAATCAACAGTACAAAACTGGGTTTATTATTAGTAAAATTGTTTTGACCTTGCATTAATTTTCAAGCATAATTTTAAAAAATATTATAATTTAAGCATTGTGAGGGCATAACAGCTGAAAAATGTTTGCATCCTGCTTTTTTCTTATCAGAAACTGAAAAACAGTAGCTATGAATTAAGATTCTGACAAGGCACATAATTTAATATTTGTGCAAAACCATTTGACATAACATTGATTTATGGGACCCACTAGATGAGAAAGACATCATTAGGGACAACCTCAAGGCTTCACACACTGGATACGACACATTTCAAAACAGTCAGAGTTGTAGGACAGATGCTAAATGATATTCCCAGAGTATGCCCCATTCAGACCAAACAAGGTGTTTTAAATTTTAAGTGTGGCACAGCAAGACACAACAAGGAGCAGCACTTTTAGTATGGTGTGTCGAATGACATCTTGACAGCATTACTGGGAATCCCAGAGCTGGCCCTTAACAAACAACCAAGACATTTTTGTGTATATAGTCCATTGTCCTGAACTAGTACATCATATGGGTTTGAAAACCCTCAGCCAACAAAGCAGGCCAGCTTCACAGATACCCACAAGAATATGCCAAATAAGTGGAATGCTTTTTAGTTGTTATTTTCATAATGAGTCGTGAAGGTTTTACAGACAATCAGCA
Organism: Danio aesculapii; assembly: GCF_903798145.1. NCBI lineage: Eukaryota > Metazoa > Chordata > Actinopteri > Cypriniformes > Danionidae > Danio > Danio aesculapii. The sequence goes on along the minus strand of NC_079448.1, from coordinate 40,345,011 downwards.
CTTTAAATGAAGCTACACATCTGCCAGGACTGTCAAAGAGCATTATGCAAATGGTTGGCTGCCCTTTGGCATTATCATCATTATATGTATTATTAATGTAAGGTATTGCTACTGTGTATCTTCAAGCTGCCCTTAATTGTGCTGCTCTACACAGCACATTTATGGCAAGCCATTTAACATAAATCTACAGAACATGGTACTAATACTTATTATTTTTTCTACTAGTGCTTTTCTCTAGGCACTAGTCTTTTTCTTAAAAAAGTTACTAGTGCCTTTTCATTAGAAATTAAACTGTATTTAGTAATAGTTAATACTCATTGTATACTAGCACTCATTGATAATTTATTGGTAATTATTCAATAGTTTTTCCCAGTACTGGGTTGTGGTGGAAGGGCATCCGTGGCATAAAACAAAAGCTGGAATAGTTGGCGGGGTTCATTCTACTGTGCTGAATATGAATGAATTCATATTCAATAGTTACAAAACTGCACATTTTTGGATACTTCAGATTCTTTTTTGTATTATTCTGCTGTAATATCAACACAGGGGGCGTCACGGTGGCACAGTGGGTAGAATGATTGCCTCACAGCAAGAAGGTCGCTGGTTTGAGCCTCAGATGGGTCAGTTAGCATGTCTGTGTGGAGTTTGCAAGTTCTCCCCCATTCACATGGGTTTCCTCTGGGTGCTTCGGTTCCCCCACAAGTCCAAAAACATGTGCTATAGTTGAATTGAATAAGCTAAATTGGCTGTAGTGTGTGTGTGTGTGAATGAATGTGTATGGATGTTTCCCAGTAATGGGTTGCAGCTGGAAGGGCATCTGCTGCGTAAAATATATGACTAAGCCAACAAGAAAATGAATGAATGAATATTGAGTATTAGTATCTAGGTATACAAAGGAGAAAGTTTGTTTTTCATAAGTGTTCCTTAAAAAAATCCCTAGTTTTTATTTTAAAATGGCTTATGAATTTGGAATCACTAGTATCTGATAATAATTAAAAGTATATAATGAATAAAGCCGTGGTCACACAGCACTTTTCAACCCAATAGTTGCCACTTCCCACCCACGCACTCTTCACTTACCAGTCGCCGCAGCGATAGGTGGTTAGAGGCGAATATCATTCCCGGGAGAAAATACTGTCCAGTATTTAATAAATAAGTAATAGTATCTAATAATTGTGGATTAGTATCAAAATAAAATAAAATAAAATTAAATTAAATAAAAATAAATAAATAAATAAAATAAATAAATAAAATACAATAAAAGAGAAAAGAAACAAATAAACAAACCACTATATATTTATTAATCTATCTAATAAATAAGTACTAGCATCTATTTTTTAAAGAGTGAAATACTTGAAGAATGAAAATGATAATGTAAAATGCAATGACGAGAATCTAAAAACTAAGTACGAGTACACGGAAAAAAGTTTGTACTACATCTCATAGATGTTGAAATGGGCTTGCCATACAACCTTCCCTCGTTCTATCGTAAAGCCACTAGTTTGTATACCATGTCCTTCACTAACCTATGCTAAAAATGGCTCCTAACATTAGTTTACCCTTCACTATTTTGCTCCAAAAGCATTCGCTGGGTTACCCCTGGCTGTCCTAGTCCTGCGGTGCCCTTCTTCACCAGGTTACTCTTGGTTGTCCCTGGTCTAAAACTGGCCTCTGTCCTTCAGAGCCCCAGAGGGCAGGCACCGCATTGACACAGGGCCAGTAGTGTTCACAATGGACAGGGCCTTGACCAATGAGAGTCAAGACGAGCCATAGTCCCCACCCCCGCTGACGCGAGTGACTGATTACCTGCCTCTCTGGAGCAGACGTTTCTGCATCTGTTTCAACGCTCTGACATTCTCAGTGCTTCAGAGGAGGCTGGTTCAAATGAGGAGAGTTTAGTCCACCTCTGCAAAAACAGCCCGTTTAGTAAATGCCAAGTTCATATTTAAAGGGTCAGGACAATTAATTGTCTAAGGCATTTTAGCTGCCATCATTTTTTGTCTTCTGCTACAGTATATCCTGTAAAAAAGTGATTCCACAGACTGTTAATAGAGCATGATGCTGCTGTTTGCTATTACTATAAGTCATGAGATCAATTTCTCAGTATTAAGTGTCAATGATGTGATGCTCATTTTAACTATGAAGTTATTGATTAAAAAAGGTTTAACATTCATTTATACAATCTTAAACACATTTCATATAAAGCATGCTCAGTCATTTATTTCCAATAGGGTTGCACGGGTTACTGGTACAATGGTAGTATCGTGATACTATGGCTCCAAAATACTGGCGGTGCTGCTGAAGTTTACTGTAGTATCATCATTAACGGTCTATCTACAATAGATAATGTTGCATGTGGAAAAGTCACTGAAATGCTCACATGTCCAACAATAAAACAATTTAATTGAATAGTCTGTAGACTGTAGTGTGGACTTTCTGACGTTTCGAATGCACATCTGAAGTTGTTCAATTCTGTTCCTGTCAATATGAGTTAATAGCTACAACAACCGTGACAATCTCTTAAAAAGAACGACCCACAAAGTGAAATTTTGAATTACTTTAGATTGTTACCTGATAAGACTGAAAGAAAAAAACAATTGATGAAAAAACCCAAAATAGCAACAGGAACATTGAAACAATTTTTGACCACTTCATATAGCCTAATTGTGTTGGAAAAATACTCTTCTGTAACAAATTGCATTTGGTATAATTTGTATCTTTATTTTAATGTATTTTTTTTGTTGGTCAGTTATCTACAAAATAAGCAAAGAAAATGAATAAATTTTAGGTCAAGAAATAATACTTTTTTTCAATATAAGGGAATTTTGAATTGACTTCAAATAGGCCTATTATAACATATACAACAGTATTTCTGACAATTTTCTTTATAATTTGAGTTATGAATTACAGTATCGCAATACTACTTGGTATGGTGATACTTCAACTGGTATAGTATCGTAACATGAATTAATTGTATCGAGACAACCCTAATTTCCAACACTTACTGATTGGTTTGGAACACAGATATTATTCATATCAATCACATATGGGTCTTATGTTGTATGAGTATATTTTTGGCAATTGGTACATTGTATAGGCGAAAAAATGCCAAAACAAACATTACAATAGTAAGTAAAGATCATGTTCCATTAAAATGAAATGTAAATTTCCTATTGTAAAACATATATGTCAATTTTTTTATGCTTTTGGTTAGTAATGTGCATAGCTGAGAACTTAATTTGGATTTAATTTGGTCAGATTTTCAAATATTCTCAGTCAAACATCTTTGATTAGAATTTTTAAAAAATTGGCACGTACAGTATGAGTTATTGTGGTCCAGTGTCACATAATGTTGTGTTTGATGGTAAGCTACAGTACCATGCTAACTTAAGTACACAACTCTCAGAAACACATTTGTTTCATGACTTACAGTTGAAGTCAGAATTATTAAACCCGCTGAATTATTAGCCCCCCTGTTTATTTTTCCCCATTTTCTGTTTAACGGAAGAAGGTTTTTTTCAACACATTTCTAAACATAATAGTTTTAATAACTCATTTCTAATAACTGATTTATTTTATCTTTGCCATGATGACAGTAAATAATATTTTACTAGATAATTTTCAAGACACTTCTATACAGCTTAAAGTGACAATTAAAATCTTAACTAGGTTAATTAGGTTAACTAGGCAGGTTAGGGTAATTAGGCAAGTTATTGTATAATGATGGTTTGTTCTGTAGATCAAAAAATATGTACAGTTCTTAAAGGGGCTAATATTTTTTTACTTAAAAATTGTTTAAAAAAAATAAAACTGCTTTTAATCTAGCTGAAATAAAACAAATAAGACCTGTCTTTAGAAGAAAAAATATTATCAGACATACTGTGAAAATTTCCTTGCTCTGTTAAATATAATTTGGGAAAAAATGTTAAAAAGAAAAGAAAATTCAAAGGGGGGCTAATAATTCTGACTTCAACTGTATATTGTAAGTATACTGTAAAGTCCGTATAAGATCATTGAAGGTTCTCTTTTTTAAAATGGCATTTAATACTGTACAAAGGAAAACAAGATAAGTAAGGTGTATATTTAAATTGCTAAAATATTAAAACAATGCAATGCATATAATAATACAGACGAGATAATAAAAATTAGAGACATATCCTGGCCAGGAAGTTAAAAAAGTGTGTTTATTGTCATCATTATTTTCAAAGCAAATTCGTTCATTTGTTCATTTTCTTTTCAGCTTAGTAGCTTTATTAATCAGGGGGTCGCCACAGTGGAATGAACCGCCAGCTTATCCAGCATATGTTTTACTCAGTGGATGCCCTTCTAGCCACATCATACATGGCCAATTTAGCTTACCCAATTCACCTATACCACATGCCTTTAGACTGTGGGAGGGAACCGGAGCACCCAGAGGAAACCTTCGCCAACACGAGGAGAACATGCCAACTCCACACTGAAATGCCAACTGACCCAGCCAGGGCTTGCATGGGTTTCCTCCAGTTTCCCCCACAAGTCCAAAGACATGTATAGGTGAATTGTTAAGCTAAATTGTCCATAGTGTATGGATGTTTCTCAGTGATGGGTTGCAGCTGGAAGGGCATCCGCTGTGTAAAACATATGCTGGATAAGTTGGCGGTTCATTCTGCTGTGCCGACCCCTGATGAATAAAGGGACTAAGCTGAAGGAAAATTAATGAATGAATATACTACTCCTTGATGGGGTGTTATTTTGGTATTGATTTTAAAGTCTGTTAAAGTCTTACAGTATAAAAATAAATATAAAAATAAGCCTGGTTTCACAATATAAGACATAACAAGCTTTTAGTAAGTGGCATGGCAGTTCTTTACAATTTTGTTTCTGTCTGCTTATATATCTTCTTTTTTATGACCGTGGACAATATTTGACCCATTAACTGATTGCGATAATGCATGAATGTAATGCAAGTTGCTTCGCATAAAATCATCTGCCAAATGCCTTTATGCTAGATGATCAAAGACAAAGGAAGAAAAACAAGTAAATAAAATGAGCTCAGAAAGAACTAGAACAATGGCTAGCTGGCTAGAGATGGAATTAAGAAATGCATGACACTGATCAAAATTTGATCAAAAGAACAACAAACGGATGAGGATCAAAAACAAATAAATGGCTGCAGATCTTAGATTCACGCTAACATGCTTTCCTCTGGCCCAGTTTTAATGGACTGTTTACGGCCTGCTCCAGATGTGAGCTCTGAATTTTTTGGCCCCGCCATGGTGCATTAAAGAGCCGATGTAACCTGATTGGAACCTCACGGGCACATTTAAAACCCCGAATGCAATTATGATGCCTCGACATCCAGGGGTAAATGGAAATTGTTGGCTGAGCTTTGCCTGTCAGTGAAAAGCATTGTGGGAATTATCTGGCATTGTGGCACGCTGAACATGTAGAAGGTGCTGACTGCCAGGCTCATATTAGAGGCCCCGCTGATAGATTTGAAGACAACATGAAAACAGTAGGACAAAAAAAAAAATGACAAAAATAATAGAATGATGTTTGAAGTGCGGAGAAGCTTGGTTGATTGCGGGAGGAGGTTAACGGGATCCTTCCATGAATATTCACGGCTGACACCCCCGGGGATGAGAGACCCAATTAACAAATCCCATTAATTACGAGACTATCACAACTGATTAGGAGATGGCCGTCTGCTCCTGGCACAATGCGGCCCATATTTTCTGCTTCACAGAGGCACGACGAACTCAACTGCCAATCAGAGTTAGAGAGTGCAGAGGGAGCGAGGGATCTGGATAAAACACCACGCACACACACACACACGAGGCTGTAAACCATCTTTCATCTGATACGCCAAATTTAGGTTCAGACGAGAAGTCGAAAAGGTTCTACAAAGAACATTAACAGCTCATTTGTGCGGGAAAAAAAATGAGCACGTTAATTAGCCAATTAATGTCTTCACACATTTCTGTGTTTTGTGTGAAAAGAGATAAAATGCGGTTGAAGAAAGCAGTACTTTTTAACTTCTTTGTGCATGTATGCGACAACATTGAGGGGATTATTACAAAACAATAGGCATCAAACTTCAAATCATCAACAAGTGCTGCTAATGAATGACATTTTCCATTAAAGTCATAATTATAAACTGCCCCAAGTCTCAAAGATTCCAGTTCTGTCATTTTTATCATATGCACTGTGAATTCATACAGTCAGATTAAATCCATGCAATAAGTAAGTTCACAATTGGCACTTATGGAGTGACTGGGGTGCATTCATAAAGGCTGACTATTTCTAGCTCCGCAGTAATTCAAGGCTCAACATGAGTTTCAAGGGATTGGCTACAGCCAATATTAACTTTCAGAATGCATTCAGTATCTGTATTCTGCAACTGTAGAGTCTATACGTAAGAATACTCATTTAGTCATATATTGTTTTATACATAGTTTTTTATTTTGTATTAATATGCTCACGTGCAAATAGATATAGATAGAATTATTAAACCCCATTTTAATTTGTTTAACAGAGCAAGGAATTTTTCACAGTATGTCTGATAATATTTTTCTTCTGGAGAAAGTATTATTTCTTTATTTCGGCCTGAAATTTCGCCTGAATTTCGTTTAAATTTTTTTTAAAAACATTTTAAGGTCAAAATTATTCTACAGAACAAATCACTGTCATACAATAACTTGCCTAATTACCCCAACCTGCCTAGTTAACCTAATTAACATAGTTAAACCTGTAAATGTGACTTTAAGCTGTATAGTCTTGAAAAAAATCTAGTAAAATATTATTTACTGTCATCATTGCAAAGATAAAATAAATCAGTAATTAGAAATGAGTTATTAAAACTATCATGTTTAGAAATGTGTTGAAAAAAAACCTTCTCTCTGTTAAACAGAAATTGGGGAAAAAAAAATACACAGAACAATAATTCTGGCTTCAACTGTATATATATATACAATATATATACAAGTTAATACTTGCAATTAACTCATGATTGTTCCAAAAGAGTTTTAAACTTATGAAACCTACATACTTATTTTGAAAAATACCAACATATTCCAAGATGAATATTACTCTTACATGGATTCAAATAGTGTAATTAATTTTGCTTGCATTAGCTTTTTATCATAAATGTAAACATTCAAATTTATCAACAAAATATGAATAATGGTGATTTATATAAGTATAATGTATAATTGTATTTGATTTTGCTTGCATAAGCTTATTATCATAAATGTACACAATCATATTCATCAACAAAATATGAATAATGACAGAATTGTAGTCCATATGTAAGAATAATCATCTAGTCATAGTCATATATAGTTTATACATAGGTATTTGTTTTTTAATTCAATATACTCACGTGCAAATAGATAGTATACATGAGAAACCCCCCACATGAATGAATGGAATTACATTACAGGTTATTACTTTATAACTCATGATTGCCCCAAAAGAGTTTAAACTTATGAAACCTACATACGACATACTTAAAAATACCAACATGTTCCAAAATAAAGATTACTCCTACATGAATTCAAATAAATGTAATGAATTTTGCCTGCATAAGCTTGGTATCATAAATGTACACATTCATATGTATCAACAAAATTAATATTCAAGTGCAATTTGGCAAAAAGCTATGCATATTTTACGAACGTATTTTATATGAATATCATTTCAATTATAATTTTGACAAAAATATATATTTTACAGCTTAAGGTACTCTACCATTTACCATAAATTTTTGATTACACTTTATTTTGATGGTCTGTTTGCTTTGAATTTAAGTCTCATTGCAGGTTAACTGTCTGTTTAAGAGCAGTATCAGCAGATATTAAGCAGACAGTCTACGAACACTGAAATGGATCACCAAAATAAAGAGTTATAAAATTTTCTGTTAGACTTTATTTTGGATCCCTATTGCACATTTTGTTGACTAAAAGTTGCATTGCAATTACATGCCAATTAATTCTCATTTGAGCATTAGTAGACTGCTTAATATCTGTTGATACTGCTCCTTCAACAAACAATTAACTGACTATAAAGAAACTTTGCAAGTACATGTCAACTTACCCCAACTTAACAGTTTACTTATAATCTAATGAGAATTAGTTGGCACGCAGATTGAGTGTAACTTAAATTCAACTAAATGCGTTAAAGGGACCATCAAAATAAAGTGATACTAAATTTTCCAAACATGAAACATCGTTTGCATGCGTATTTACATTTACTAGCTTAAAATTGTGCTTTTTCTATTTTTAATTATATTTTGTGGGTGAATATAAAAAGAATACACAATACAAAAAAAAATTCTAAAAGATTGTTGAGGAAATTGAGATTAATTAAAACTTCTTGAGTTACAGGCACGACAAGTTCAGGAACTGAAAACAAATCTTGTTTTGAGATGCTGTCACCATTGGCAAAAAATGCAACATGAATTTCTGAAGTGAACAGATTTCACAAATAGACCCAACTATCTCTGTGTAAAATAACACAATGATGCTGCCATCTTTCCAAAGCCATTTTAAGCCCCCATAAGGTGGCTGAAAATTGTCACCTTGACCCTTCTCAACAAAATAGTGGATTACACAGTTAATATACAATAGTGACATTTAAGATTTTGGCTTTCTTCAGGCTTTATTTTTTTTATTTTAATTTTTTACACAATCAAAAATTTCAACCAGAGACCTCTGGTTGAGCTGACATGGTATAACCCAGATTCAATTTATTCATATTCTGGCTTTTTTTTCTTCTGCAGAAAACAAAAGAATAATTAAACTGAGTTTGTCCAAACCAAAAAGCCATTAAGGTTCAAAATAACAGATTTTTTTGAGCACATTATTCCTTGTACGCCTCTTACTCAGGTAATAAAACACTTTTCTAAGTGTGCGAGTCAAACTCTCCCAAAGGGATGTCAAAATTAGCCATTCGTAATTTTAAGTCATATCTCTTGCGAAGAGAGGCAATCCTTTCCAATTCAAATCCCCTTCATTATAATGCGCTTCGCACCTACCAGCATTTCCAGTTGCCCTGGGTGAGAGTGCCTGCCAAATGAATGGAGCATAATGTAATGTATTGTTTGATTTGCTGATTTGCACATTTGCATGTTCAACAGAAGTGGAGTACAATGTGAAACAGTGGAAGCTGGCAGGCGGGCGGCCGAGGCCAGCTCAGTCAGCCCTCAGTGCTAATCAAGCTAGTGAACAACTCCTTGTTTTCAGCATTTAAAGAGCTAACGCCAGGGATGGTAATACATTTTTAATTGCAAGTGTGATTACCCTTCTAAGCAACCTCAGCCAGTTGATTAAATGCATTTGGGTCAATATTAGAGGCCAGTCATTTCCAGTGTTAGGGCCTCAGGAGAAAGTCCTAGAGGTAATTGCTGAAGCACAATTAGAAATCTTTCATATTGTAATAATGGAGAATCACGTCCTTTAGGAAACTGGGCAAAACATGATTAATGATAGAGAACACTTCTCAGCATATTAGCAAATGGCTCTATTTAATTGAAAATGCTAATTGTGCACGAACCGTATGGCAATGCATATGCCTTTTGTACAGTACCAATACAAAGTCATAATCATTTTATTAAAGAAGCTACTGGGATGGTACGTTCTCACGCTCTGCTAAGACTTTCTGTGGATAACATTATTATGTGGATGTGGATTTATAATCATATTTGAGAATCAGTTTTTCCCTTTCGCTGTTTGGCAAGGATTAATGCTCACTTGAACTTTAATTTCAAGAGCGCATTAACCACTGCAGATGAAGCAACTACTGGCAGATTGTTGTTGGATTTCCAGATAATGAACAGGCAAATTTCCAAAGCCCAGACTGCATTAATTGTTGAGTGACCTGCAGAATTTGATCATTTTTTTTATGTCTGATGTTTTTAAGATCATCGCCTCCGCTGTCTAACGAGGTCTGAAATATGATGTTGTAATTCAGGCTTGAAAGACACGTTGTGGCCAAAGAAATGATGGCAAAGACAGAAACATATTTGTAAAGCATAAGACAGCTATGAGCAGCAGATCGCATGAGGCCTAAACACAAATTCTTAATCCCGTTCAGTCACATCTAATTACTTTAACTTTTAGTGGTATGACAGTTCTTTGCAATTGCAATAAAGTGTACCTGGTAATTACTGTCAGGGAGAGAGACAGTAGATTTTGTAAATTATATTTCTGACTCGGAAAATGACAGTCTTAATGCCAGATCGGCCTTAATTGGGGAGCTCAGTTAAACGATGAATAAGAGCATTTCTAGACCTTTCAAAAAGCCAGAGAAATAGGAAACTGAAACTGTTATTATGTCTTTTTTCCCTCCACACACATTACCTGTCAAAAAAATGGAAGCATCTAATGAAAATCTTATGAACGTAAAAACATTGATATGATACATGTAGGATATGTAGGATATATTGATGTGTGTTACTACTATCTGTACACTGACAAAAGTGAACAGTGCGCAATTTATCTTTAAGATAAAGATCCTAATCATCCCCATACCATAATTGGCTTCAGCACTCTGTCTCCTCTCCACCAATAAGCTGGTGTGTAGTCTGTTGCAATATGGCTGGTGTCGCGTCATCCAGTTGAATGCTGAACAGCGGTGGTGGATGAGGAGATTTCCCCCAAAAATGTGTAAAGCGCTTTCAGTGTCCAGAAATCACTATATAAATGTAAGGAATTGTTATTAATTATTACTTCTGTACATTTTGTTACAAGATATCACTTTTTTAAAATTCAATAGAATGATGATGTCAAGTAGAATAACAAAATGTAGACAGACAGACAGACAGACAGACAGACAGACAGACAGACAGACAGACAGACAGACAGACAGACAGACAGACAGACAGACAGACAGACAGACAGACAGACAGACAGACAGACAGACAGACAGACAGACAGACAGACAGAAAAGCAGACAGATAGATAGATAGATAGATAGATAGATAGATAGATAGATAGATAGATAGATAGATAGATAGATAGATAGATAGATAGATAGATAGATAGATAGAAGATTAAACAAAACAGTCCTAGTTCTCACCTTCAAACTCTAACCTTAAATGACAGTGGTGTAAACAAGCTACCCCCTGACTGGGCTCCAAAATCTGACATGCACTCTCTCCAGCCACGTGTAACGCACTGCGCCATGTGTTGCCGGAGAGAATAATTGGCCAAAGTTTCATGCAAATATCACCGTGCCACAGAATTAAAGGTGGGATCTGTTCGTTCATGCAGATGACAACTTGAGCCCTCATTTTCTCCCTCTCAGAATAATCAGGCACCCAAGGAGCACATGGAGGCAGAGGCACATAAAAGCCCCCTCTTTATGTCAGAGGAATTAAGTGGCCTCCTGTTCAACCCTATGCAGGAGATGGAGGAAAATCCAGAGCAAGGAGGAAAACAACAACACTAAGCCAGATCAAGAACCTCATTGCCAAAAGTAGACAGAGGAGAATTTCAGCATTCACCATTTAACCTTATACAATTACGATTCTTCATATCAACGTCTAAACAACTAAATTCCTGACAGATCTCTAAAAGGAAGATAAAGCAGGGCTTGAGTATGGAAAATAAGGTTAGTGACTATCACAAAATATACATTAGTCCTGGATGGCAGCAGCCAAATCAGCTTTTGACATCAATTTTTATGCAAAGATTATTTCCACTTTACCACCAGATGACATTGCGAATTGTCCTTTAACATCTGTCTTTGTTAATCTTCTCTAATTATGTCGTGGTGCCAATTAAAGGCACACATTTATAGAATGGCAAACACTGTGCAGGCAAGCAACAGACAAACATTAATCAACTCTCATGCATGCAAATACAGCGGTACTTATTTTTTATTTTATTTAAAAATCTTTTGTGGGACTCCTGCACCTCATTCCTTTCATGATAATGAATGAATTTGAGTGTATTAGAGTACTTCACTACATTTTAAAGCAAAATACTGTTGTTTTTCACTCAGTTACATTCATTCATTCTTCTTCAGCTTAGTCCTTTTATTCATCAGAGTTCACCACAGCAGAATGAACTGCCAATTCATCCAGCAACCCAGTACTGGGAAAAACCAATCCACTTTTATATTAACACACTCATACAGTACCCCCAACATAGTTTATTCAATTCACCTATAGTGAATGTCTTTGGACTGTGGGAGAAACCGGAGCACCCGGAGGAAACCCACTCGAACACAGGGAGAACATGTATACTCCACACAGAAATGCCAACTGGGCCAGTCAGGACTTGAACCAGCAACCTTCTTTCTGTGAGGTGACAGTGCTAACCACTGAGTCAGTGTTGCCTACTCCATTACATTTCATGAATATAATAATTAGATTTAAATTATTTTATTTAAAATAAATGTTATTTTCCTGGTCAGAGCGTGTTGTCAATCAAGGCACTGATTAAAAAAGATCCGGTCCAAGCAAATCTCCTAATGTCTCACTGATTCAAATGATCCATTTAGAGTGAATCTTTAGTAAATGATTTACGAAATTTATAAATTGATCAAAATAATACAAAAATACTAAAACAAAAGCTAAGCTGTCATGATATGCAAGTTACTAATGAAACATTTTGAATATATTTATGCTAATACAATTTATATTTATGTTAGCTGTTTGTGAAATAATCCTTCTATAAAAGGCTAAGCTTTTGGAAAACATTGTATGAAATGTTTGAATGTACTCTAGACATGTCCATATTTGTCTATGTTCATCTGAATGACAGTTCATATATATGTTGTGGTAATGCATTTCACACACGTTATGTAAAAAGTAACGAGTAAACTATTAAAAAGTAATATTTATTAATTATTAAGTAATAATATTTGTAATAACATTTATACTATTTATTTTTTTAAATGTAACGCGAGTTACATTTTAGTTCAGTTAATTTGCTTTTAAAAAATTGCAAAATTAAAATGAATGTAGTCACGTTGAATCCTGCACAATGATAGAATTCAGGAACACAGCAGAGCCTTACATTTCTGCGATGGAAATTTTCTCTTTATTTTGAATACATGGAAGAAAAGGATAAGAGGATTATCTAAATGGACAGTGATTTAACTTTTTAATAAGAGAAAAAGCACAAAAGTAGCCAATGCATTGCTTTGAACTTTCATTATTCTGTAAATATTGAATGCATAGTTCTGGAGTCAGAAAGTTCTCCAAAGATAACATTGTGTGTTTATTTATGTGTTACAGTGTGTTATTAATTGCAGTGCACCTCTATTTAAAAACCATGCTGATCTGACAGAGATCAAGCCTAAACCAGGTCAGAAAATGTAATGCAAAAGTAACTCAAAAGTAATGTAACGTATTACTTAAAAGTCAAGTAGTTACTTTTTGGGGGAGTAACTTTTTTTTTTGCTATATACTAGGAGTAGGTTATATGGTATATTTAGTTATTTTCTATTATTTGCACAGTATCATTAATTAACGTTAGATGTCAACACTTTACTAATAACTAATACGCTTAAAGTGATAATTCACCCAAAAATGAAAATTCAGTCATTTGCTCACACCCATGTTGTTAAAGGGGTTTCTTTCTTCTATTGAACACAAAAAATATATTTTGTAAAAATAGCACCCATTGACTTTCATGGTATTTTCTTCCTACTATGGAAGTTGATGGGTTCCAGCAAGCAGATTTATACACTTGGCTATAGTATGGTTAAAAAACATGATAGTAGTAACTATAAATTGCTACATATGAGATTACGGTTGAAGTGTCACCATTATAGTGGTTTTAGTGTTGTATGTTGCCATACACTGAATCACAAAGCAATTTCACTGTTATTGTCTAATCCAATAGATCTAATACTGCAGATGCTCAAATTGCAACAATATATTGTTGCTAATGAAGAAAATCAAACAAAACCAGACAATGTGGATGAATGTCAGCAGACATGCAGAGATGCAGTGTATATGTAGCTTACAGAAATAGCAGCTCTGCTTTCTTCAAAATATCTTCTGCTGTGTTTAACAGGGGAAAATATTCATAACAATTTAAAACCAAATAAATGATGGAGGAATTGTCAATTTTCTGTGTGAACTATCCCTTTAAGTGCATAACAAAATACCTTTGTACTTGGACTCAAGTAACATTGTAAGGATAATTACTGTAGTACTATTATATTTAGGTATCTGTGCTTTTACGCTTGGTTTGTGTACTTTGTCCACCACTGTCTTTACTTCTGCCACCCCTCCACAAATAGAAACGTAGATGTACTTCATACCAGTCCCATGGGTTGCCATCATTAGGGGGGAAAGCCTTTGAGAGGGACTCGTTCTCCTCCATCCAAAGCAAGGACAAAGTAAAGTCAGACCAGTGAGTTACAGCTGCCCATTCTTCAATTCCACAGCTTTGATGGGGATACAGCAGCTCTTCTAAAGGGAAAATTACACTCTCCAGCCGTCATTTACACAGACTGGCAGCACGTAGGTGGTGCATCAACTCATTACAGAACTAGTGCAGAGAAAATAAAAAGCTCAAATGTCGTTAACGAGCAAAAAAAAGCTTGATTTGTATTATTATCTCGCCTGATAAAAGCACTAAAAGGCTTTTACATCAACGCCAACCAATCATAATGTATCATTCTACGACCGGATGAGATTCAAAAGGGAGAAAAGGTCACCGCTTTATTTTTGTCCCTCTCGCTTTCTTTCAAAGCAGTTGGACTAATTAAAACACAAAGCAAGAGATTGCATGACCTGTCGATGGGCTTCAGTTTGCCATGGCAGGACTGCTGTTACCAGCTTTCACACAGTGCTCAGCGCTCGAACACAGCGGAGCGGATAGAGCTGCGGGACACTGCCGTTAATAGGAACGTGGCTCTAAATAATTCATCATGTTTCAGAGGAACAACATAGGCTCTGTGAGGAGGGTTGCCGCACACTCAGGTGAAAACACAACTACACTTTCTACATGTACCGGTGCTGTTGGGCGCAACCCTGGAGAAACATTGCGGAATAATGGAGCATGTGCTGAACTTTAGACATACCCTCTGATGGTGCCCACCATGGAGCTGAAGCCACAATCCACATGTATTCTGTTAGTCTAGCTGTGCGGCCTGCAAAGCCTACATGTAGAGCCGTGCAGGTTTGTGTTTGTTGACTTCAGCACAGGCTGAGTTATGGGAAAAAAATTAGCATGTTATATCCAACCCTTCTGAACTGCTAAACAGAGCATGAAGATGAGGAACGCAATTCTGCGTGCCGTAAAAACACATTAAGAAATAACCGGTCACAGTTTCTGCATTTTTCTGTAATGAAAAGAAGACAGGGAGTAACATACTGTGTTACTGTGCTTAAAATCAATGCAAATTGTTGTTTGCAACCCAATTTGCTTTTATAACTCGAGATTTCCCAGTGAAGCGGGAAGAAAAGTAAAATGTAATACGAGTTATTATTATATTCATCTGGAATTGACTGGATCTAACTGGCTTTCGATTTAGCATCGGGAAGTATCTTAGTAAACACAGCAATGCTTAAATAACTACACTTTTTTAATGATTTCATCACTTGTAGCGTGCGTCGTGAGCGAAATCAAACAAGCTTACTTAAATGGCACATTCATTCTGTTTGTTGAGTTGGAAAATGTAATTCTTTATAGTGAAACGGTGCACATTAAACTGTATTCTCGGGCTGAATTTGAAAACAGCATGCTATATTCTTTACTATCTGGTTATTCGGCTTTGCAGCTTCTGTGTACAAACACTCCCTGAGATCCAGATTTAAACAGCTAATACACACTAATTGTTTGTCCTTATACAGTAAACATGTAACCTTTGTACCCACAGGGAAATCACAGTTGGACAGAGAGTGATTAATCTTTTATAAAGGTTGAACTAGTGTTTTCAGGTTTAAAGGAGTAGACACTCAGAAACCTTTTTAGTAATCACAATGTACTATACTATATACACTCACCGGCCACTTTATTAGGTACACCTGTCCAACTGTTTCTTTAATGCAAATTTCTTATCAGTCAATCTCAAGGAAGCAACTCAATGCATTTAGGCATGTTGACATGGTCAAGACGATCTGCTGCAGTTCAAACCGAGCATCAGAATGGGGAAGAAAGGTGATTTAAGTGACTTTGAACATGGCATGGTTGTTGGTGCCTGACGGGCTGTTCTGATAATTTCAGAAACTGCTGATCTACTGGGATTTTCATGCACAATCATCTCATTGAGAATCTCAGCACAGAGAATGTAAACCCAACGAGGCTACAATTCGCATACCAAAATTGGACAATAGAAGATTGGAAAAATGTCTCCTGGTCTGATGAGTCTCGATTTCTGTTGCAACATTCAAATCATCTCAAACTGGTTTCTTGAACATCACAATGAGTTTGCTGTACTCAAATGGCCTCCACAGTCACCAAAACTCAATCCAATAGAGCACATTTTGGATGTGGTGGAACGGGAAATTTGCAGCATGGATGTGCAGCCAATAAATCTGCAACAACTGCGTGATGCTATCATGTCAATATGGACCAAATTCTCGGAGGAATATTTCCAGTACCTTGTTGAGTCTATGTCACGAAGGATTAAGGCACTTCTGAAGGCAAAAGGAGGTCCAACCCCGTGCTAGTAAGGTGTACCTAATAAAGTGGCCGGTGAGTGTACTACATGCCACTCAGAATTTTATTTTTTTCAGTATAAATTTCTAAATAAATATAAATATATTTACTTGACAAGTTAATTACTTGAATTATACACAGAACAAAAGCGTCCAAAATACAGCCTAATCCACTTATGCATTCTAAAATAGTTTTTTTTAAAAACCAATATTTTAAAAACCCGTATTTTAAATTATGTATAAGAAATGTGCAGGAACATTTTGGCAAGGACAGTATACTCATTATTATTATTACTATTTATTTCTTCTTTTCTTCTTTGAATTAAGTTTCTCCATTGAATTAAGTTACCAAAAACAGTTGTCAACCTTTGACTTCCATTTAGTTTTTTCTTCTTCTGTGGAAGTCAGTGGTAACCATCAACTGTTTGGTTCCTCACATTATTCAAGATATGCTGTTTTGTGTTATCAGGAAAAAGAAAAGAAAAAGTGTAGCACAAGTAACTCACATGAATTTTCCTATTCGTGTGAATTATCCCTTTAAGCAAAGACTCAAGTTTAATTCACTAGACTTCCCATTAGAGAATAAATCTCACCAGAACACATCTGACTTTTTAATGCTACACATGAGATGGCTGTTTAGGATCAAACTATTCACCTGAAAGAATCAGATTATCTAGTGTTGCATATTGAATGCTAGAACGATTGTTGTTTCCCTCCACCCACTCAAAAACAAGTTATTCAAATGTGGCATTAAAAACAGTTATCACTGTGCTATTGTACACCACTACCATTTGAAATGATTGTTACTGCAAAAGCATATCTTGAAAGAAGCAATTGTTCTTTTTAAATTGCTTAAAAAACATGTGAAAAAAATTATTGATTTAAATAGAATACTATAGTGTTTTTGAACCATACATTGGCAAACTTGTACTCAGCTGTTGTGGTAATTCTATAGATGCTAAGGTAATACAACAACTATAAAAATAAAAAAAACAACCCGATACTGTAAGTTTTCTATTTTACACAATACACCACAGTTTACAGTGGTTAAAAATATACCACATCACAGTTTACTATATATTAACTATAGTAGTTCACTATAGTTAATATTACAGTATGCTGCAGCATTCATTAACAAACTGTTGTAAATTCTATAATATACTGTATACAGAATATTACACTTTACTATAGTACTATAGTTAAAAAATACTATAGTAGTCACTATAAATTGCTACATGTGAGATAATGGTTGCCATCATAGTGGTTTTAGTGTTGTTTGTTGCCACGCACTGAATCATAAAGCAATTTCACTGTTATTGTCTGATCTAATTCTGCAGATCCTCAGATTGCAACAATATATTGTTGCTATTGAAGAAAATCAAACAAAAACAGACAATGTGGTAGAATATCGGCACAGATCCAGAGATGCAGTGTATGCAGCTCTGACTTGGGAGAGTGTGAAATAAAAACACACTGCCATACGTTTAGTCAAAAACACACTTTACAAACAATACACACCTCAGATGTATTATTTTTGTAATTCCATTGCTAAATACATTAGTACAATGTAAAAATGCACTCAGATCAATCAAGTTAATTGGTTTTGACAAATTTAAGTGGATTGAACATAAAACAATTAAATTGTCAAAAAAAAAATGCTCAAGAATTGTGTGGCTTCTGCTTATTTTAAATGTGTAGATTGAACAAGTTGCAAATAAATAAATAAACAAATAAACAAACAAACAAACAAACAAACAAACAAACAAATAAATAAATAAATAACAAAAATAAATAAAAACAAAAATAAATCAAATAAAATAACAAAAACAAACAAATAAATAAATAAATAAAAACAAAAAGTAAATAAAAACAAAATTAAATAAAATAAAACAACAAAAATAAACCAAAAAA